>NC_066882.1:17999136-18299136 GCF_022985175.1 Labeo rohita | reverse complement strand
TGGTTCAACTGTAATGTTATAAAGATAGGAGAATACTTTTTGTTCGCAAAGAAAACAAAATAATGACTTTATTCAACAATTTCTTCTCTTCTGTGTCAGTCCCTGCCATGTGAGTTGCTTTCTATAAAGCACTTTCCAGTTGGGAGGGTAGTTGGTAGGCATTGAGTCAGCTTACTAGGTTTTGGAACAGAGTTTGTGTAATGTTTGTGCCCTCGGGGCAAACTGGTCATCTTCATTAATGTGATGATGATATGCAGAAGGGTTCATGTCTAGGTTTGTCCATGGCCCCAGGCTAAATGATACTAATCACGACATGGCGCCTATGATGTAACAGAAATCATTGACCGGAAAGCTATGAGTAAATAAATAGCTCTGCATGTTGTTTTTTGGCTGATGATACAAAAAGGACAGCTGACTGGAAATTGCCTCGTGGAATGAAATGTGTCATTTCCTGTTACGGTGCCAGCAGATCATTCCTTGAATTCAACAGTTAATGGGACACCGAAGCAGTAAAGTGAGGTGGTGGTGTTTTTTTGTTTTTTTTTATTAAATATAAATTCATGTCACAGTCACATTTTCTTGGTTAAAGAAATATTACTTACACTATCAGGAAAAAAGTTATATTTTATGTTTTTACATTAACAATGTAATAAATATTCTATTTATTAAAGCCGAGTATGAATCTCATCAAGTTAGTGTTTTTAAGCAGTTTACATTTATTCTAAAATAACTCAAGGCAGTAACAATTTAAACAATGTATTTTATTTTTGAACTTATGTTCAACTGCTAACTGCTGTTCTTTTTAATAGTTAATTATTAACTATTTTAAAATTTTTCGGATCATCATTCATCAAAGCTCGGTAACTATTCATCACAGACACTGAGATTAACTTAATTTCACCAAGCTGATTACTCACTAAAAACTCCCACAGATCATGTTTTCAGGCCATTTTAAGACTTATTTTGATGTAACAAAGTAGTTATATCTAAGTGAGTTGTTTACATGCTTTTTTAATTAGTCTTCCCATTAACGCCATTATATTGTTCATTCAGACTGATTCATGAACACAAAACGTGCATGAACACAAGAGGCGGGATTTATCATATGAACCAATCACAGCCGATCATAACCAGTCATATCAAATCATATCGCGATGGAGGCATTGTCTCCTCTCACATAAGTTCCCCTATTCATTCTCAAATACCTGTAAAAAAACTGAATGGGCTCAGGGGAGGCGAGAGAGACTCCCGCTGTAACTTTACTTGCTGGTGTCATAGTGGTTTTTTAGAAATATAAAGTGATTTATACACTTTTTAATGTTATGTTTTATTATATTGGCACTGTTTTATTTTTGTACTACAAATGTTTTTCTCATCCAGTATTTTGAGGAGGCACTCCCTCCCTTGCCTCTTTGGAGAAACTCATAGTTCAGAATGGAATAGTGCACTGCTTACTGAATATACACTTTTACTGTTTCTTTAAATATTAATATCAATATTAATAATAATATTACACTATTTAATATTAATATCACCTTTTTATAATATTTTGAACCAGCTGCATTGTGGGATGCAGTAGACATAGTACACTGTACACCAGTGTTTTAGCAAATGTACACTGTAAAAAATCAACTTAAAAAGAAGTTGCTTTAACTTATAAAAGTAAGTGTTCATACTGCCTTAAAATTTTAAGTTTAATCAACATAAATTGGTACTACATGAAAACATGGATATTTGAGTTGAGTAAACTTAAAATGTTAAGGCAGCACGTACATTTACCTTTTTAAAAGGATAGTTCACCCAAAAATGAAAATGTTTATCTGCTTAAGATGTAGGTGACTTTGTTTCTTTAGTAGAACACAAACAAAGATTTTTAACTCAAACCGTTGCAGTCTGTCAGTCATATAATGGCAGTCAGTGGCATCCATGGCTTTGAGAGTCAAAAAAACATACACAGACAAAACCAATTTAAACCTCGCGACTCGTGACGATACATTGAGGTGTGAAGACATAAAACAATCGGTCTGTGCAGGGAACTGAACAGTATTTATATAATTTTTTACCTCTGATTCACAGCAATGTCCAACTGTCCCAAGCGCGTTCACAATGGCCTACGAATGCGCGGAAACGATCTGTCACAAGCATTTGTTACTTATTGTTTATACAGTGAGATTGTGGGTAGACAGCTACTCAAAATGGTAACTACTTGTGCTTATCCTAATGGTTGCAGGATTACATATACTTGCGCAAACTCATCCGGGAGTGTTGACTTTTTACCGACTCCCAACTTTTGAGCCTGATCGCCTATGCCAGAGCACAGGACAGTTGGACATTGCGGTAGATCAGATGTAAAAAATTATATAAATACTGTTCAGTGTTCTGCACAGACCGACTGTTTTGTGTCTTCACACCTCAATGTATCGTCACGAGCCGCAAGGTTTAATTTGGGTTTGTCTGTGTATGTTTTTTGACTCTCAAAGCCATGGATGCCATTGACTGCCATTATATGACTGACAGACTGCAACGGTTTGAACTAAAATCCTTAGTTTGTGATCTACTGAAAAAATAATTTGATAAACATCAAATTTTCATTTTTGGGTGAGCTATCCCTTTAAGTTGAACTAACTTTTTTAAGTTGTTTTTTACAGTGTAGTTACCCAGGTAATGGAAGCAGAAAATCCATGCAGAAAAATAGTATGGTAGTATGCTATTCCAAACATCATCATCTTGTCTGTGCTGGAACAAGGTTTTGCTGGTCTGTGCACAAAAATGTGCAACAAAGCAAGAATAAGGTGGTATGAATAACGCAGCCAAAGAAGGAAGTAAACTTCTGATATTTTTAGAGATACATCAAGTTAGACAGGGAACTGTCTTGATGAGAGAGACTGCAAGTCTTAACTTGATTTTTAAAAGTATGTTTGGAATTTGAAGGATCTTTGAGACCAGCTTTAGCTATATGTGCCTAACTTGTGCACTTCTATATAAAAGCTATTTAGCCAATGTATGTGTTCTTAGACCAAGACATTATACTCTACTATAAATATCTGGGTCAAATAATAGAAGAAAGTGTTCAGTGAGAGTTGCAGAATTTACTTCAGATATTATATTGAAAACTCTGACTATCTCTCATTGAAAAATGTTTTAACGTTTATCCAAACACCAGGTAAAAAAAACTCTTTTATGTCTCGTGCTACATTTACAATCATTATATAATGTACATATATTTAAGATATTTAAAACAGCATCAGAAGGAGGAAATGATAAGTTTCAGGTGTTCTTTAAACAAATGAACTAAACTGAACTGCTGTGAGGTAGACAGGCCTCTAATTAAGTTTTTTACATGAGGGGGATGTAAATGAGAGTGTGTGTATGTGTGTGTAAGGGCCACTGGCTCTGAAGGGCCCGACTAGGCAGTAAATCAAACCTGGTCTCTCAACTCACTCCGTCTGTTCAGTGTCTGAAGCAATTATGGAAAAAGACTGGATGCAACATTTTTGCTGTCCTTCAAGATTTGTGGCCACTTTTAAAATGGTTTTGAACCTTTGCTAACCCTTCCCCCTCAATTCCTCAGCTTACTTCATAAAATCTCAAGCTTTTCGTAACAGACAACAGACATTTCTCATACACATTTTTCAGGAGGCATGATAAATTGCACTTTTTTAAAACATTATACATACATTCTTTTTTTTCTTCACTTATTCAATTATCTCGACAGCCCTAAGAATTATATCATAGCATAATCTTCATATGTTGTATATATGACTGTAAACTTTGAAATTCTGTCTTATCGAGCTAGACATCAGTTTCCTGGTTTGTCCGTGTGTCAACATCACTTTACCTGACTGCATTTTAAGAGGAAGTCTCTGAACATATTCGTGGCCACAGAGTCCTACACTTCTATGCGTAACAGTCAGTGTTTACTCATGTTGTGACACAAAGCGCCATCATGCATATCAACCCTGAAATGACCTCACCTCAGCACACGCCCACTTCCTTTCACATTCAGGGAGCAGTCACTTATTTCTCTTAGTTCCTGTATTAGAATACTTCACTATGCATACTGTCAATCATAAACTAAAGTGGCACTCCAAGTCATGGCATATTTATAATTGACGCTTGCGCAGACGCAGTTCTTGGGCAGTAAGTGTTGTAGTTAGTTGAGTGCTGTGATGGCAGAAAATATGAGGAGAGCTCAGCCACATCTCATGCATAAAATCATGAGGTGCCGTTTTGATCTCTCTATGGGTAAAAGCCTGAACTTAAGTGCTGCACTTTTTTGCCTCTAACTATTTGCATAATCACTCCAGTAGCGTAAGGCTGAATTTGGTAAATGATCATTTTGTTGATATAAGGAAGAGCCTGGAGGGGATGCTGTGCTTAACTGAACGTTTGTAGGCATAGTGTGCTGGCATCTGGTGAAGCTGTTAATACATTGTAAAAAATGTCAAATTAAGGTATTTTTTAAAGAACTTTTAAGGAAAATCAACACCATTTGTTTTCAGAGAATGTATCTTGAGATATGTATTTTTCTTTCTCCACTGGCAAATTGTTATTTCATCGTTTTAGGCACAAATATTAAATATAAACAAAATTAAAAGCTGTATTTTATCTAATTTGTCATGAAAGACATCTTAAGTATTTTTTCTCCACTGTTTTATTAAGTATAAACAATATTTAGTAAAACCAAAATTAAGTGAGGTTTATGCTCAAAACTGAGAAAAAAAGCCTGAAGATACAGCTGAAGTCAAAATACACCTTGCAGAATCTGCAAAATGTTAATTAGTTTACCAAAATAAGAGGTATCATACAAAATGCATGTTTTTTTTTATTTAGTACTAACCTGAATAAGATATTTCACATAAAAGACGTTATAATTATGAAAATAATTATTGAATTTATAAAAATGACCCCTTTTCAAAAGTTTACATACGCTTGATTTTTAATACACTTCTTTGTCCTGAACAGTTAAACTGCTCGCTGTTCTTCAGAAAAAGCCTTCAGGTCTCACAATTTCTTTGATGTTTCAGCATTTTTGTGTATTTGAACCATTTCCAACAATGACTGTGATTTTGAGATCCATCTTTTCACACTGAGGACAACTGAGGGACTCGTATGCAACTATTACAGAAGGTTCAAACGCTCACTGATGCTTCAGAAGGAAGCACGATGCATTGGGATTCAAATATCAGGGTAAATTTAACTTATTTTGTCATCTGGGGAACATGTAAATATCTTTTGTAGCTTCTGAAGGGCAGTACCAAATGAAAAAATTCATTCACAGATATTTAGGCAAAAATGTACACATCTTCATTCTGTTCATTCTCATTCTCTTAATGCATCATGTTTCCTTCTGAAGGATCAGTGAGCGTGTGAACCTTCTGTAATAGTTGCATATGAGTCCCTCAGTTGTCCTCAGTGTGAAAGATGAATCTCAAAATCATGTGTATGTAAACTTTTGAAGTCATTTTTATAAATGCAACTATTATTTCCTCTTGTCGATTGTATGTAAACATCTTTTATGTGAAATATCTTATTCAGGTCAGTACTAAATAAAAAATAACATGCATTTTGTATGTTCCCTCTTATTTTAACATTTTGCAGCTTCTGCAAGGTGTATGTAGACTTTTGACTTCAACTGTATGTTAAAAGTCTATAAAAAGTACATTGATTCAGGATGTTAAGATATTTTTTTAATTGAAAAGCAGACAAAATATTGATTTAGAAAATGATTTTGCAGTATATAGCAATACTGGAATATCAGTGGAATAAATTTGTTCTCTGAATTTTAATTACCAGGACTTTAATGGTCCTTCAACGCTCATTGAAAATGACTGCCTAAGAGATAATTGTGAGCTTCAAAAAACAATTTTCACTGGCAAATCTACTTGGGTATCTGTCCCAGAAGGTTGGTATTTATTGTTTTATAAAGCATAAGAACATAAGAACTTCAGTGTTCCTCATTCTTTTGGAATAAGACAGTATAAACACCATAAACACATCCTGTAACCTCCAAGACAAAGAAATGCCTCTCTTATCTACAAGTCTTAAAGGATTAGTTCACTTTCAGAATGAAAATTTCCTGATAGTTTACTCATCCAAGATAGTGTTGCACGATACTTAAAAAGTACTTAAATCCAGTACTTAAATTCCACATTTTACTAGTACCGGTACTTTAAGAATGCATTTTAATCAGAGCCACATTTCTGCATGTCTGTGTTAATGAATGGCGCAGACCCGCAGTTTTGTTTACTACACAAATACACATGATGCTCGTGGTGTTTTCAGCCACTGCCGCCTCAATATATACATGAACACATGAACATAATCTGCTTTGAGAGTCACTTTATGAGTAGTTTCTTTTGTGAAAAACTATAATATAATAGTCATATAATATACAAACAGAAACCTAAAGGACTTCACAGCAGCCCGTCAAAATAAAAGTTTGGTTTAACTTAACAGTCAGAAATTTTATGTAAAGATAGTACTACTACTAATAATAAAAATCGAAAACAAAGTTTAAGGAATATTTACCAGAAAAAATATTTACCAGAATTTATGTACCAGAAAATTGTAAATACACAACACAGTAAAATGTAATGAAATGATTGAAATAGAATCCAGAAAATTAGTGGAAACTAGAGATTCACAAACAAAACTGAATTTGAGAAAAATAATAAAACGTATTTCATAGTGCCTTAAAAACATAATTTTTGTTACATTTTTAATGCAAGTTTCATGATTTCAATTAATTAGACATGCTTTTTGATAAAAAAATTTTTATGTAACCATTAAAATAGAGTCTAGAAAAATTAAACAGATTTAATAAGGCCCTCTTTATTTCATTTGTGTCTTTGTTTTATTGTAGTTGTGTTTTAATTTGTTACTTGCATCTAGGTTCTTATTATTATTAACAAAGATAAAATAACAAAAAAAATGACTGTCATGATATTGTCACGAATCTGGCCGGTGACCTTCGGTCCCCTCAGCACCAGATGTTGCCTCCTCACATTCATATTACACTGACTGTTGCACCACACCCCAGACTACGTTCCCCGTCAGCCATTGCGCTGAGCACATGCGTCCAATCAGAGACTCTATTTAAGCCCCGGACAGTAGTCATCGAGAATTATATTGTGTTAGCAGTCGTACGGAGACTTTCTGAGTTATCTTGTCATTCTAGTCTTGTTTCTACACCTTGGATTACCCATTGTCTTGTCATTTTTTGGACTCTGTTTTGCCCCTCGTATGAACTTTCGCCTGTCTATTCGGATTACCCTTTTGTCTAGCCCCTTGGATAACGTTCTCCATTGATCGACCCCAGCCTGTACCATGGATTATTCTTGTGTTTTGTCCTAACATACATGTTTGCTGTTGTTCGACCCTGCCTGATTTATGACGATGTCTCTGTCTAAAGCCAATAAAGCTCTCCATATGGATCCGCCTGCTTCACGTCTCCCTACGTTACAGATATAAATTATTGTGAAATAAAATTACTGTATAATGAAATAAGATTTGGCTTTATCCTTTAAGCTAACTTACCAATATAGCAAAGATCTCTACATGCCTGTAGGCTCGGCAGTTGTTCACCATAATCCTGTGTTGTGGCACTGGCATGTGATTATTATTATTTTATTTTTTTTAAAGGGGGGAAGAAATGCTTTGTTTTAAGAGATAAAATAACTATGATCTCCATTTGGATCATCTGTTATTCAATTACTTTTCCTGTTGTTCTATGGGTTTTTTTTGTAATATTGGTTCAGTAGTAGTATCGTGGTATTTTAGTCATTTTAGGTATCGTGACAACACTAATCCAAGATGTTCATGTCGTTCTTCAGTCGAAAAGAAATAAGGTTTTTGAGGAAAACATTCCAGGATTTTTCTCCAAAGTGGACCTCAGTGGTGGCCAATGGGTTGAAGGTCACCAATCGTTTCACTAGATAAGACCCTTATTCCTCGGCTGGGATTCTGTAGAGCCCTTTGAAGCTGCATTAAAAAACTGCAGTTTGGACCTTCAACCTGCTGGCCACCATTGAAGTCCACTATATGGAGAAAAATCCTGGAATGTTTTCCTCAAAAACCTTAATTTCATTGCAACTGAAGGCAGAAGACATGAACATCTTGGATCACGTTGGGGTTAGTAAATTATCAGGAAATTATTATTCTCAAAGTGAACTTCTCCTTTAACACCAGATCCATCGTCATAGGTGATAGGTCACAGTGAGCAAATGTTTGCTTTGGGCGAGATGCCAAAGGTGAAGATGCACTAGACAAAAGGAACACTCAGAGGTGCTCTCAGCATGACCCAGAGGTGCTAAATAGTAATCTTGCGAAGTGCTAGAGTATTTTAGGCCTTCAAACAGATCCGTTTCTCTGTATCAGCTTCACCGCAAGTCAGAATTAGGCCTACGTGTTGTTTAAACAAGGTCGTTATATTATTTATGACTTTTTCAATCTGCTTCTTCTTAGTTACAGAAATGAGTCCTACATGTATATAAAACAGACAGTATTTACACTAGACGTGCCTGTAGATCAGTGTACACACAAGCAGAAACACTTGAGTGCACTGGTCTTTACGCTGGTGTTTGAGGCCAGTAGCCTACATTTATAGCAATGAGAGAGAAGGTCGTTGAGGTGAAATCAATACAGGCTCTTAATGAGGTTCTCTGAAAAGAGAAAATTGATTGAGAAAGAGTTAGGGAGAAACAAAGAGAAAGAAAGAGTGAGGCACTACTAAACAGATATATTGAAACCCAAGACCATTGAGAAGCAGGGCAGCACTGAGCGAATAAGTAGATCAACCTCACTTTCAGGGAAAGGAAGTGTTCACAACTTAGCTTTTTTCTTTAGCAGGGAAAGATTAGTGATTACCAGAGGACATTGATTAATGCAGCAGTATTGCAGTGTAAATTAAAAGTGGGTTTTTCTGCGTTCCAAAGGCATCTGCCCTCGTTTTCAGGGTATTCGGCTCATGAGACGATTCCCAGCTTGTATCATCTCAGTTATATAACAGACTTGTGAACTTCTGTGTGTACAGTAGTTCTCATTTCTAAAAGGAAAGCAGAAGCTTTTTGACCTACTTTCATATCGTGGTCTTACTTGAAATGTTTTTTTAGGCTACGTATATGAACATGTGCTCATGAGTAGCTGAAGCAGTGCCGGCAATGTCCTGCAATGTGACATCATCAAATTATTGTTTCATTTTAAATTTCTTATTTCTTTGTATGAAACCAGCAAGTGAAAATAAGTTGAATGGATGCAACCAGAGCTTCTTGAAATATCCGATATTCTTCAGAAGAAGGATTCTGGTTTCATATTGTTTTCATTTCTCTTCTTTCAATTTAGAGATCCCAGTGGAGCCATTTGATCCTGTAACCAATGGCAACAGTCCAGGCCCTGTCCTTGAACCAGGACCCCAGCAAAAGCATCTGTGCCGGTTATCCAACGTCCACTTTGGCATCGGGCCGCTGCGTCATGGGAAGTGTCGGCAGCCTAATCGAGAAACCAGACGTGTCACCGACCAAGAGCAACAGAGCAGTTCCACAAGTACCGGGACGGCAGAACCACGGCCTGCTGAAGAAGGGTTTCAACCAGAGAGAGCTGCTTAACTATCTCAACATAACCAAGAAGGAAGCAAAGGGCAGCAAACACATCATCTCCGGGACATCCTCTATCAAGAGAGAGCACAGGAGAGAGGAGGACGACGTCTACACTAAGGTCTACCACAGGGATGGAAAGGAGGTCGATTTGGGAAAGAACTCACTTCCTATAGGTGGCAAGTTTGACAAGGTACACAACTGTCGTAGAGTTATGCTTCGTTCATGTCATGTCAGAATTACTGTAATTGTGATTTTCCATATTTTTCAAGCTTAAAATTACAGGTTTGAACCTCGGGCCAATGGCAGATGCAGGGAGTGTTTGGGAAATCTGGCTTAAAACAGTTATTAGTTTTGCTACTGTGTTTAAAGACTCTAGTGGTTCTGAAATTACACAGCTCAGCGTTATATATTTTACAGGAGCAGTATTTTTCTGTCATCAACAACAACAAAGCACCACACAGATGATTTGTTAAACTACATATTGTAATATATATATACATTTACCTTTAAAATATTTTAATATACTTTAAAACTGTCAGTGTGCAGGACAGGGCCACTACCGAAGTACTATTTTTATGTGAAATCTCCTTTTTTGGAGTTTTTTTGCAAAAACAGATAACTTCGTTTTTACATTTTCAAAAATCATGGTTTTTTTTCTGCATTCCAAGTAATATCAGTCAAACAGCAATTGGGTGGGTTGTTTTGATTAAATAATAATAATTCAAAAAAAAAAAAAATACAGCTAACACAATAAAACACAATGAAAACATAATAACACAATAAAAAAAAACAGTTATCTGTTTTTGCAAATTAACTCTTCATTTGTAAATGCAAATCAGCATTAATTTCTTCAAATTTTATATAAAAACAGCAACTAAAAATCTGAAATTAATGAAGCATTTTGTTGTTGTCAACACCACAAAGATATGTTGTTAAAAATATTATTATTCATAAAATATATAAAAAAATATAAAGTAGTAAAATATTTTATTTATAAAGTAAACTGGACAAAACATTTTGCCATGGAAAATTATTAATGAGATTAAAGATGTGACAACAGGGTTTTCGTTTAAAAAACAAATATGGTAATATGGTAATAAATACATTTTAAAAAAGAATATGAATTTAGTAAAGTTGTCATTAAAAAAAATCATGATAATATGTTAATTCAAAAATATATATATATTAAATTTGACAAATAAAATATTAATATTTTAATTTATAAAGTTTAGTTTTTTAATAAACTGGACAAAAAAACAAGTTTTCATTAAAAAAAAATTAATACAAAAATATATTTTAAAAAATGTAGTAAAATAAAATAGTAATATTTTAGAGTTGTCATTTTAAAAAAGAATGGTGATATGGTAACAAATTAATTAATAAAAATATAAAATTAGTCAAATAAAATAGTAATATATAACTAATAAAGTTTTCTTCTTTTAATAAACTGGACAATAACGGTCAATTTTGGAATTAAAAGCTTTTCCATGGAAACAACTAATTTATGAGACTAAAGATGTGACAACAGAGTTCTCATTTAAAATGGTATAGTAATAAATTAATGACAAAAATAATTTACATTTAGTAAAATAAAATTTAGGAGTTGTAATTTTTTTTTAAATCACGGTAATATAATAAATTAATAAATGTGTATATATATATATATATCATTAGAAAAATAAAACTGTAATATTTGATCCATAAAGTGTTTTTTTTTTTTCTTCTTTTCATAAACTTAAAATATAAAAATGTCAGTTTTGGCATTATGAGCTTTGCCATGGAAACTAATCATTTCTGAGACTAATGATGTAACAACAGAGTTGTCCTTTAAAAAAAAAATCATGATAATACGCCAATTCAGACATGACCTGAAAGCGGCATTTTTATTAATATTAAATTAATATTATTTCATTAGAAATAAAAGAAAAATAAACACTGTTCAGTAGTTGTTCACCACTTTGTAGTAAAGTAAGGATGAATTTATCATAGTTACTGGCTTTTTTGGCCATCAGCATTTGCTTTCAGTAAGTATGCAACAAATCTCGGAAGGAGCAGGTGTTAAAAACACACTTTACAACGACTGTATTTAAACAAGACGAATAGGTTCCACATAGTGGTTTCAAAGCCTGTCAATAAAATGCAGAAATTGTGACAATGTTTCCAGTCCGCTTCCATAAAGCCAATATTTCTTCTCGAGGCAAGTGTAATTTATTGATACGTGGGCTACTCCCCACAGCCTCAAACAGAAATAAATCATATAAACTGTTCAGGCCAGCAGTGTGTAGACTAACTGACTAGCCTCCGCTTGCTAAATTTATCTCTGTAATCAAATATGGTCCCCCTCAGGTGACGTTATTGAGCAGGAAATTCAGCACGACCGAAGAAATATGGAAGTAAAAGTGCTCTACATTAAATTACTTTATGTTGTTTGGCACAGCTCCAGTATTTAAGTGTAGATCTATTCTCCTGATGCACATGCTGCAATTGACTTATCCTTTTCATTTCACAGCCACGTTTCAGGCCTTCTGCCTTTAAACCGGTCACCCCGAAAAACTTCAGTTCGATGCAGAACCTCTACCCCTCCAAGTCGGAGGAGTCAGACAGCGGCTTAACCAACGGCATGCATCCTTCCTACGCCAAAGCAGCATCCAAATCAATGTCCACCTCTTCCTCGTCCTCCTCCCCTTCACGGCCAGGCGCGAGTGTCAGCAAAGGCGTGCTAGCAGCAGCCCGGGGCCTCAGCCAGGAAGAGGAGAACACGTCCGACTCGGGGCATAATTCAATGAACAGCTTGCCACCTTATCGGCCGCCGTTCCGCCCTCACTTGGGACAAATTAGTGCCTCTATGGGTCACATCAACCACATCGGCTCATTAGATCGCACCTCGCTGGGCTCCAAGGGAGCTGCTTCCACGGTCACAGACGTGTCCTGTCAGAGTATGGCTACGCTGAACCGGCTGCAGTGCTATGGAAGCGAGGCTCCGCCACCCTACGAACTATCACACTCTCTAGAGGACGTGGTAAGGGACCTGGAGGACCGTCTGCAGGAAAAAGAGCACGAGCTACGTCAGATGAGGAGGAACCTGGATGAGAGCGAAGATGCTATTGCACAGGTCAGCCTCTATAAGAATGACTTTTTATTGTTTTTAATCTCTTATGTTTAACAATGCTGAATATTTGGGATAAAAATGTACAGTAATATGCTGAAATATTATTATAAAATTAGATTTTCATAATACATCATTTACAATATATTCTACAATATTCATTATATATGTATATTTTTGTTTTTAATGTTTTTGGCAGTTTTTCTGCACTTACTTGATCAAAAGTACAGAAACAAAACTGTAAAATTGTGAAAAGTTATTACAATTTAAATAACAGTTTTCTATTTGAATATATTTTAAAATCTGATTTATTCCTGTGATGGAAAAGCTGAAGTTTCAGCATCATTACTTCAGTCTTCAGATTCTTCAGAAATATGCTGATTTGTTGCTCAAAAAAACATTTATTATTATTAACAATGTAGAGAATAGTTGTGCTGCTTATTATTTTTGTGAAATCCATAATACATTTTTTCCCAAGATTCTTTGATAAATACAAAGTTTAAAAGAACAGCATTTATTTTAATAAAAAATATTTTGTAACATTATACATGTCTTTACTGCCACTTTTGATCAATTTAATGCATCCTTGCTGAATAAAAGTATTATTTTTTTTCTTTTTCTTTTTTCTCTTTTTTAATTAGATTTAATATAGTTTTTTAACTGAGAGATTGAGTTTTTATTTTTTTATTATTTTATTATTTTATTTTTAAAGTTTGATACTTTATAAAACAATACATTTAAATAATTTTAAACACACTGCTGTTCAAAAGTTTGGGATCTGTAAGATTTGTTTTTTGTTTTTTAAAGGAATCTCTTCTCATCAAGGCTGCATTTATTTGATCTAAAATACAAAAAAACAGTAATATTGTGAAATATTATTACAATTTAAAATGATGGTTTTGTATTTTAATATACTTTAAAATATAATTTATTTCTGTGATGCAAAGCTGAATTTTTCTTTCAGCATCTTTACTCCAGTCTCCAGTGTTTATTTATTATCAACGTTGGCAACCTGTGATACTTTTTCCTTTAGGATTTTTTGATGAATAAAAAGTTTAAAATTCAGTGTTTATCGAAAATAGACATCTTTTCTAACAATACAAGTCTTTATTATCACTTTTTATCCACTTAACACATCCTTGCTGAATAAAAGTATTAATTTCTATCAAAAAAAGAAAGAAAAAACCTTTACTGACCCCAACTTTAAAACAGTATTGTACATTGTTTAAGAAAGATTTTAAATAAAGGCTTTTATTCATAAAGAATAGAAAAAAGTTTCCAACATTAATAATAAATCAGCATATCAGAATCATTTTTGAATGATCATGTGACACTGAAGGCTGGAGTAATGACTGAAAAAAATGCAGCTTTGCATCACAGAAATAAATTTTATTTTAAAGTATATTAAAAAAGAAAACCATTATTTTAAATTGCAATAATATTTCACAGTATTAAGGTTTTTTTGTATTTTTCATCAAATAAATGCCTTGATTAGCAGAAGACACTTTAAAAAACATTTAAAAATCTTACTGATCCCAAACTTTTGAATGCCAATGTAGACTATAAACAAATACTACAACTAGAAAAAAAAGTGAACCTGAAAAAACTGATTTAAAATTCAAAACTCTGTGTTTGTGTCCTCCTGTAGGTTTTCGAAGGGAAGCAGCGACTCTGGGAGAAGGAAGTAACAGAACTGAAACAACTGTACAATGCCAAACTGCGCCAGGTATCCCAGCAGTCCCAGCGTACACAACGAAACCTGCAGCTGCAGCTGTATAAGGCGCAGCAGGAACGCAACCGGCTGCAGGAGGAGCTGGATTCTGTCAGGCTGGAGTGCCAGACCCTGAAAAGTCAAAGCCCAGCAGCACAAAGCCAGAACATTAATCCCCAACTGGAAGAGACCCAATGGGAGGTATGCATTAAGTCAGAGCTATCTATTCAGAGCTCTGGGGATTTCAGAAAAGTTTGGAAGCGATAAAAGAAAGAAATAGATTTTAGTTGCATGATAAACATATCATGCATACTTTTAGTTTGCTCACACTGAACATAAATCTAAATGAGGTGTTTAAGGCTGACTGTCCACACGCCTCGTTTCAAATCATATTCTGTCTTTGTGTACTATATAAACTGTAATACGTAACTAAATTGTATTGCTCTGATAGGTCTGCCAAAAGTCTGGAGAAATCTCTTTACTGAAGCAACAGTTTCGGGACTCTCAAGCAGAGGTCACACAGAAGCTGAGCGAAATCTTCCACTTAAAGACTCAGCTGCATGAAGCACGCAATCAGATCCAAAGCAAGGACAGTCAGATCGACATGCTACAGATGGCCCTACAGGGCGCAAGGCGGAAATGCCCCTTGCCTGCTTTCGAGGACCATCGAGCAGATGCGGGTGAGACTGGAGGAGCCGGTGCTACGGAGGAGCGTCTCAGAGCTGAACTGATGCTGGAAAGGCGGCAGAACGAGGCGCAGGCTTCTGCTTTTGAAAACGAGAGGAGCACGTGGCAGAATGAGAAGGAGAAGGTGATACGCTACCAGAAGGAACTGCAGGCCAGCTATCTGGAGATGTACCACAAGAACGAGGCCTTAGAGAGAGAACTGGCAATGCTGAGAGGGGGCAGGGCAAGAGTTGAAGAGGTGGGGTCAGGGGGCGGAGATGAGGGCGGGGCTTTAGAAGAAGCAAAGCCGCCCATTGGTCTGCCCTGGATAGAGAGGATTGAGTCCTCTGAAATTTGACTATTTGGCATTGGAGATTAGATGCCAACAGCTCAGACTCCTTAATCTGCGTTCCTCTTCTAAGACAATGTTTTAAACTGAATAAATAAACTAAGTTTGACCAAAAAGTATACCAAAAGAGGAGTGAGCTGAATATCATGGGTTGTTTTGTATCACAGAAGGGATTTTGCTTTGATAAATATGAATTATCAAAACAGCTACTCATCCCAAATTCAATTTTAGGCATATTTGTTTTTAGATTCGCAATGAGTGTTCTAGCACTATTTTTTCATTGATTCTATGGTATATTTTGTGCTTTAGGTACTGAATATTGCTCAAGTTCATCATGATAAATCATAATTTTTATGCTGCCATTCTTTAAAGACTGAAATCAGAAGTGTGCATTACTTAAAATGCATGTTGCACTTTAAAAGCACACAACTTCTAAGTTGTCCTTTGAATTTGGAGAAAATGTAAACAGCTAATCCATATAGAAGCATTTCTGCTACTATGTGTATTGATGTGCTCTGGTGGGCTTTTCTGTTCTTTTGATCTAAGATGTTTATAACTGCATGAATATGAAATGAAAATTCTGGAGAGTTTTATGCCAGTGTGATTACACAGAACTGTTGAAAAGTCATTGATCGTAACGTTAGATCCCACGTTATTATATCTTCACATAGCAAACTATACTGTGAGTTGTTAAAAACTACTGAATCTCATCTTCTATTTCATGTATTCATTGTATAGATTTGTACCATACAGGTATGTTGTTCTTTACCTCAAAGTCGCATAAATCTTGCCATTTTCCCTTACGTTAACTTAAGATTGTTTCCCTTTTTCTGTAAAAACAGCTCTAAAATGTGTCTTCCAGTTAGTGTAAAATAAAAGTTTAAAATGTGTCTTCCAATTAGTGGTTTCTTTCACATACACTATATTTTATTAAGTTAATAAAAGTTGTATCTTACCTAACTTTAATACTTTTATAACCTTAATGAGTGTTTTTATTGGTCTGGACTCATCTTAGTCCTGGTAGATATAGATTAATATACAGTCGAGGTCAACAGTTTACATACACCTTGCAGAATCTGCAAAATGTTAATTATTTTACCAAAATAGAGGGATCATACAAAATGCATGTTATTTTTTATTTAGTACTGACCTGAATAAGATATTTCACATAACAGACATCTACATATAGTCCACAAGAGAAAATAATAGCTGAATTTATAAAAAATGACCCTGTTAAAAAGTTTACATACACTTGATTTTTAATACTGTGTTGTTACATGAATGATCCACAGCTGTATTTTTTTGTCTTGTTAGACAAAACTGCCTGCTGTTCTTCACAAAAATCCTTCAGGTCCCACAGATTCTTTGTTTTTTCAACATCTTTGTGCATTTATACCCTTTCCAACAATGACTGTATGATTTTGAGATCCATCTTTTCACACTGAGGACAACTGAGGGACTCATATGCAACTATTACAGAAGATTCACACACTCACTGATGCTGCAGAAGGAAACATGATGCATTAAAGGAGAAATCCACATCCAAAACAAAGATTCACATATGATGTACTCACCCCCTTGTCATCCAAGACGTTCATGTCTTTCTTTCTTCAGTCGTAAAGAAATAGTTTTTTTGAGGAAAACATTTTAGCATTTTTCTCCATATAATGGACTGATATGGTGCCCCGATTTTGAACTTCCAAAATGCAGTTTAAATGAGGTTGTAAACGATCCCAAATGCGGTTGTAAACGATCCCAGCTGAGAAAGAAGGATCTTATCTAGCATAACAATAGGTTATTTTCACAAAAATAATACAATTAATATACTTTTTAATGTCAAATGCTTGTCTTGTCTTACTCTGCCTGGACTGTTTTTTTCCGGTTCATGACAGTTAGGGTATGTCGAAACACTCCCATCTCATGTTCTCCCTCAACTTCAAAATCATCCTATATCGCTGTTTTACATTTTTTTTGTTAAGGGTGTTTGATCTTCTTTGCATGTTCACTTTGCAAGGACTGTGTCGGTACTTCTGCAGCAATGTAGGATGATCTTGAAATGATTTTTGAAGCTGAGGGAGAAAATACCATTCAAGTTTTTCGACATACCCTAACTGTCTTGAGCCAGAATACACAGGGTTCAGGGAGAGCAAGGCAAGACAAGCATTTGAGAATAAAAAGTATTTAAATTGCATTTTTTTTAATGAAAATAACCGATCGTTTTGCTAGATAAGACCGTTCTTCCTCGGCTGGGATCGTTTACAACCGCATTTGGGATCATTTGAAGCCGCATTTAAACTGCATTTTGGAAGTTCAAAATCGGGGCACCATATCAGTCCATTATATGGAGAAAAATCCTGAAATGTTTTCCTCAAAAAACATAATTTCTTTATGACTGAAGAAAGAAAGACACGGACATTTTGGATGACAAGGGGGTGAGTACATTATATGCAAAACTTTGTTTTGGAAGTAAACTTCTCCTTTAAGAGCCCGGGGTGTAAACTTTTGAACAGAATGAAGATGTGTACATTTTTCTTATTTTGCCAAAATATCAAACTTTTTCATTTAGTACTGCCCTTCAGAAGCTACAGAAGATACTTACATGTTTCCCAGAAGACAAAATAAGTTAAATTTACCCTGATCTTTTAAAAACATCTGTAAACTAGGCAGAACTTCTACTGATTTAGCCACTCCCCCTTTTTCAGCAAACCCCCCACTTTAGCGTATTTTTACCTGTTCGCGAAGCTTCGCAGGCTTTAAACGTCCCTCCAGCGATGAAAAGTTGTTATCGATGTTCACTCTCGTCTTGCGTCTTTGTTTGGTTCTGTGAGTTTTAGTTTGTTCATGTTATCCCAATCCTTTTTAGGACGTTTTGCTTTTGCAAACTCACGAAAAACTATTCCAAGTTTATCTAAAGGCTCAGCTTCCAGCTTACCATATATGGACTTCCCTCTGAGAACGTGCAAAATGATTGACGTGCAGAAAGCGCTTTGTGATTGGCTAAGAATGATATCTCAGGACAGTTATGTTCACAGTATAATAATTTTTTATTTATTTATTTTTCGCGGAGTGGGGTACTTTTATGCATATCATTCTATAAAAAATATATTTATCTCTATTCTATCAAACCTTTAAAACAACACTGAAATAAGAGCGTTCGGCTTTCCATCAAACAGATGTGTTTGAAAACGTTCGAAAAAATTTGGATTTTATTTAAAATAAAAAATAATATAAATATTTTACTGAGCAAAGAAAGGGTAATTTAGCAGTGTAGCTGCTGTATAAAATTAACCACAAAGAAAACAAAATTATTAACATGTAAGGAACAGTTCTGCAAGTACATGTGGGTCTGCTCTTTTCAGAGGAAGAATGTGACTCTTCAAGCCCCTGCACACCTGCACATCAGATCCGGCTCTACTGAGAAGAATTTTATGCTTGATAGACCAGAATGGGCCATTGTCAAAGGGACAATAAGGAGTCTATTCTGTCTCCAGGTAGAGACGTAAGTTGCTTCCTTAGAAGTAAGAAGTAAATCAAGTTTGAGAAAAAGCCAACAAGGTCAAGACATTAGAAACTTAACTTTTAAAAAAACTGAAAGGTGATTTTTATTTAATTTTTTAAGCTTACATAAAACATGGACCTTCTTTTCAAAAAGAAAAAAAGCATGCTGTTTTATTTCGTTCTTAAATGCATAGCTTTGCCCCCTAGTGTTCATTATATAGTCAAGCTCCTTTTAAAGCAGGTCAGAGGTCATCTAACTTAGTGTGCAAACATAGGAGGGTCTCAGTTTCATTCAAGAAACAGTTGTTTTCATGGAAACTCTGGCCAAACAGACGTCTCCTTCAGGCAAAAACCTGTAAAGTTTTAACACAGGTTTGTGAGGTTTAGAGTGAGACCCTTAATGGGAAGAAACATTAACTTTAATAATTAAAGCTAAAAAAAAAAAAGCTTTAATAGTACCAAGGAAATATATATATATGGGCCATTCTACAGAATTAGTGCAAACTGCTGTCCCACAACCAAAAAACACATTTAAAAAGCATTTAAGAATTCAAATATTAGATGTTTACTAAGATCCTTTTATTATCTATTGGAACCCACAATAATATTTAAAATATCAGTAAGCTTAATATATATATAAAATCATCATTTAGTGGGTACTTGCAATTGGGAGATGGCCATTGTTGTTTTTAAAAATATCTTTTTTGATTTTTTTTTTAAGTGAAGTTAAAAAAAGTTTTTCTTTTCTTCTTTTTCTTTGTAAATTATGAAACTTTATGTAATAAAAAAAGAGTGTCGCATTTTCATGTTACTATCAAAACAGTGTATGTTTTAGTCCATTGGCTGAGACTGATTTTAAGGTAAATGTGTTCAAAAGTATGAAAAATCTGTGTAACTTTAAAAAATGTCACTACCAAACACCATTTTTCTATAATTAAACACTTTTTAGGGACTTTTTTTTTTTTTTAATATTTAGTTTTTATGTGTGTACAACTGTTTTGATTAACCATGTGCTGATTAGCATCTTTGAGCTAGGTTCAAAAATATCTCAAATTGTCAAATTATGTTTTGGTAGTAAAAAATTTGGGGAGAGGACACATATTCCAAAACTTTCTGAAAATACAATATGAGAATTAGCTGCACAATTACTACAAATGTGTACCTTGGATATTATACAATTTGAATACGTACAAAATTTGACATTTTTTTTTTCCCAAGAAGTTTCTGATTTATATATAGCACCATTGTGTCAGTTTGAGTGCTTACAGCTTCCCAGTGAACTGAGGTTTCCCTCTTGTGGGAGTAAAGGGTCAACATCTCATGTAAACTATTTTGCTTACTATTGTTTTCAGTAGTTTCAGTACTGATGGATTTTTTATGTCAACATAATTTCAAAACAGCAAAGATGATGTTCTAAATCATTTACAATTTACAACACAATACCATTCAAAAGTTTGCGGTTGGTAAGATTTTTATTTTTTTGAAAGAAGTCTCTTATGTTCACCAAGACTTAATTTGATCAAAAATAATGTAAAAAAAGGAAATATTGTGAAATAGTATTAGAATTTAAAATAAAGTTGAAGTCAAAAGTTTACATACACCTTGCAGAATCTGCAAAAAGAGGGAATTAAAATGAGGGATCATACAAAATGCAAATCGTTTTCCTTCTCGAGCATCAGTGAGCATTTGAACCTTTTGTAATAGTTGCATATGTGTCCCTCAGTTGTGTGAAAAAATGGATCTCAAAATCATACAGTCACTGTTGGAAAGGGTTCAAATACACAAAAATGCTGAAAACCCAAAGAATCTGTGGGACCTGAAGGAGATTTCTGAAGAACAGCAGACAGTTTAACTGTTCAAGGCAAACAAGGGACTCATAAACAACTATCACTAAACGAAAAAACACAGTTGTGGATCATTCAGGTAACAACACAGTATTAAGAATCAAGAGTATGTAAACTTTTGAACAGGGTCATTTTTTATAAATTCAGCTATTATTTTCTCTTGTGGACTATATGTAAATGTATTTTATGTGAAATATCTTACTCAGGTCAGTACTAAATTAAAAAATAACATGTCTTTTAAATGATTTCTCTTATTTTGGTAATATAATTAACATTGTGCAGATTCTACAAGGTGTATGTAAACTTTTGACTTCAACTCGGTTTTCAATCCATATACTTTAAAATGTAATTTTTTTCCAGTGATTCATAGCTGACTTTTCAGCAAAAGTTACTCCAGTTTTTAGCGTTTATTATTATCAGTACTGTAAAAGCAGATAATACAGATAAACAGGAAAATAACAGCATATATTTAAAATAGCAATCTTTTGTAAAAATAAATAAATAAATAAATAATTAACATCTTTACTGTCATCTTTGGAAGCACTGAAACTGCATGCATAATATTGCATGGTAGAAAATATTTTGAGGTACTTCACTTCACACCATTTTCAACACTTTTAAACTCTAAAAACACATTTAAAAACACCTTTTGTAGAGAGAATTGGGTGTGTAGAGGCAGAAATCAAACTCAAAAGTTGAGTATAAATCTTTTTATTATTCAGATGCAAGTATAATAAACATATTGTACTGTTAGAAGATAAATATTTACAATAGTTGCCTTGCAGTCGTTAGTAGAGAAAGCAGAGTCATTACTCAATCACTGAATGAAAACTAAAACAAAAAAGCACGTCCTTAAACTCATGTTATAACTCACAGTACTCTGCTTTGATCTTACAAATTTCCGGGAGGTAATAAATGATTGTCTACTAAAAGAAAAAACAGACAACGTTTATTATCAGCACATGTCAGTGGCCGCACAGCACTCCTACACACCTCTTGATGGCTGAAGAAGACAGCTTTTGCCTTGAGCAAAAAATAAAAGAAAAATCAGACATCATTCGCTAAAGAACATAGCTGTGCTGGTACATGCCCGACCTTCGAGAATGTCAAAGAACACTGGTAAAGGTTTTCTCTCTCTGGGTCTCAGGTCTGGATCACATCTGTCAGAAAAGCTTGTGGCGGGAGTTTCATTTTCATTCAATCACTGCAAAAGGGCAATTTACAAACCACACATTCCGCTTCGGCATGCACATTTCGAGATATCAATTCCTAAATTGGAACGGAACAATTAGCAGTTACATCGTGTTAAAGCCAGGGAGAACATCCTGAGGGATAAAAGATTATTCCAACGTCTCCCTTCACCTATACAGACATAAACAGAGTGAGCTTTACAATAAAGGATTATGGGAAACACCTGGAAACTCTCATCTTGATGGGGAACATTAAAACACAGTCAGTCTACCATCAACTGTACATTAATGGGCATATAGTTTCAGTACATTACGCTGGCAAAGGTTGAACCGCTAATGCAACTGTCTGCAGAGGACGCATTTCTCCAAATCAACGCGTAGACCCGTTTTGATTATGTAAGCGGAGAAGCCTGGAGCTGCTACAGCAAAATCCAGTCAACTCTGTGATAAAACAATTTGTGTGCATTTAAATACATTACATATGTAATTATACTAATGAAAAGTTATACCATCACAAATCACTGCTGTATATTAATTCAACTTTTTTTTTAAAAGTACACAGAGAAAGACGCATGGCTTGGACAAAGAGGTTTTCTCAGACATCAGACCGGCGCGAGGAACAAGACCACAATCTGCACAAACAAATCCTCCGATTTTGGATGAATATTCACACTGATGCATTAATCAAAACGCCATTCGTTCCAATTCAACCTTTATTATATTGGAAAGAGAGACGTGATTCATTTCTAACCAACAGGCACCCGTCCACCAGTCTTTAATATACATACTGAAAAGCCATTTCTATCATGTACACGTGCAAAGAATCCCGGTTCGTCTATTTAAATGTGATCTCAAAACTGTGGATATATTCTTGCAAGAAGTCACCCACACAGATGCATCACACCCATTCGCTTAATAAAAGTCACAAAGAAAGAAAAAGAGAGGCGTTATACCATGGAAACTTAAAAATACTCTGCAATTAAAACAAATGGAGAGGAAGTGAAACGCGCACACACAGACGTACTCGTAAAAGCCCGTTTATACTAGGCTGTGTTAACAAATGAATGATCCGCAGAGATCGTTTTCCTCGTTAGGTACACTTACTGACTCGGGTTCTACAGGTATGTTGCCGTGGCCACCGGCCTCTGTAAACTAAAAGCTTTGGAGAGGGAGGTGGCGTTGCGGGGGAGAAGCCGCCACAGGAGGCTTGTCATGCCTGTGAATGAGGATCATTCAAAAAGCGGCTCCAAGAGGCCTTCGACACGACATTCAGCTGCGCTCCAACAAAAGACATCAGAAGAAGATCTGTTTGGCATCTGAGGGATTCTGCTCCATTGGACAATATGGGCATTTAAGCCTGAGGAGAGAGAGTTTAAAACACTGTAAGCAGAGAATGTCAGCATCGATACTGGATAAAAGATTCATTTTCATAAATGTATTTTGGTAAAGTATGCATAATTGCAAGTAACCCTAAAACAAGCCCCAACCCTAAAGGAAACACATGTAGTTAAAGGAATAGTTAATGCAAAAATGAAAATTCTGTCATTAATTACTCACCCTCTTGTTGTTTGAAACCAGTAAAATCTTTGTTCATCTTCAGAACACAAATTAAGATATTTCTGATGAAATCTGAGAGCTTTCTGACCCTGAATAGACAGCAACGCAACTAACACGTTCAAGGCCCGGAACCAGGGCCATTTTGTCGCCCTAGGCAAGATTTTACCTGGTGCCCCTTGCCTCACAGCCCATTCCACTAGGGGTGTAAGAAAATATCGATACACGTGTGTATTGCGATATTTTGTTTGGCGATAATGTATAGATTCTTAAAAACGGAATATCGATATTTAAAAAAAAAAAAAAATTCATACAAGATTCGTGACAGTTGCTTCGTTTTGAGCTTATATCCTGACTGCTAGACTGCAGTCTTCTTATCTCTGAACTTAAACAGTGACAGGAAATACTAGCATATGGGCACGCCACTAATGTTAGTGTTAACTGAGGATGAAAGAATAGTTCCTGCTCCCGCCTCAGTGTAAAGTGTGGCGTCATTTCAAATTTTGAGGACGTAGCAAGCAGCGCCCCGCACCGTGGTTCCGCTGCTTGCCACATCCCGCGAAAGGGTCTTTGTGCCGAGCACGGTGGGGTAGCCGCGCGACTGCTAGCCGCTTTCTCTTGTGGTGGAGCGGTTTTGTGCATTTGAGGCGATCGCGTCGCGGTCTCTGCGATTCCACACAGAGCATAATAACAAACTGAAAAACTTGCGAAATTCTCAGAACAAAAAGGTTCTTAGAATGTCCAATATCTGTATTTATTTTATTGTTTTACAATTCTTTTGTTTTCTTTAGGAATCCTGTAAGAACTTTATTTTTTATAGATATTAAGCAGATGTAATTTTTAAGTTCAGACCAAAATGATCTGACATGGTTACAATTGTAAACTTTAATTGTGAAGCAGGTCTGTTTATAAAAGCTTACATTTTATACATTTAATAACTAAAGAATTTTGCAAGCACTTTTCCCCCCTTTACTCGTACTGCACAAAAAGTGATTCAATAACACTGAATGGTTTGCATATGGTGGTGTGTTCTTAATTACAGCTTTCCTAAAATTATGTCCTATTCATAAAATAAGAAATATCCCAATATATCGCCTTGTTTACAGTATCGCAATGTATCGCAACACATCATATCGCAACCCCTGCATCGTGATGCGTATTGTCCTGCCAGATTTTTGGCACAGCCCTACATTCCACCAATAATCATTTTGTTCAAACATTCACACAGACACGGCATAGCTAGATATTTCAAAAGTGCATCTGAAGAGCAAAAAGTAGGAGTATGTGTGACTACTGGGTGTTACATTTTGTTATTTTAAAAAAAAGCTGAAACGGTAACACTTACAATAAGGTATGTATTTGCTAACTAAATGCACATTTAAAACAGGTATATAATTTAATTTCAGTTACATGTGTTTCATAAACACACAATTCTTTCTGGATTACAATTCACCATCAAAATGATAAATTTAATTATTCCAGCTGCTGTGAGAAATGGCTATAAACGATCCGGAACCTGCGGCATCCTCGCATGTGATATAGCCTACTAGCCTCGGACGCCGGCTGTATGTTTACAGACTTTACGTAATGACACGGCAGCATGCTAAAACTTCCAATGAATTCCTACCAGTACCACTCAAATTATAAAACATTATTACAAGCTTACCGTTATGAATCGGGCTAAAGTAAGGATACAGTTCTGAACACTTGCTGGCTATGTACTTGCTCAAGAATTGATTTTGGATCATTTTTAACCAAAAAAGTTACAGATGGCTTTAATGACAGAATTTTCATTATTGGGTAAACTATCCCTCTAATTAATATAACTCAGTACTTGTTTGTGTAATTGTGTATGAAACCATCAATTGTGTTTGTGTATGAAACCATCAAATTGTCTCTGTACATTAAACTGACACTTTTTTAAGATTTATATTTGGAGTTTTACGCCTTTATTTGTTAGGACAGCAAGTTGACAGGAAGCGAAGTGGGAAAGAGAGACAGGGATAGGATCGGGAAAGGTCCACGAACAATTTTTACCTCCAGTGGAATTCTGCCAGTGTCAGAAGTTTTGAGGTTTTCTCATATGATGACCATGAAATCAAGACCCATAAGGAGCAAAGCATGTGATGATGCAATTAGTGCGACAACAAACCACCAACTGCTCCACACACCGTCTTCGTTGTATTTTTCCTTTCAAGATAAGCCATGACCAAAGTTGACAGTAGAGATTGTTTTTGTTTGCTAGCGCCAATTTTAATTATGCATGTGAATGTGGCTCAATGTCACCGACAGTGTCATAGATTGGTGACGTAAAACTTTGGCTCTTGCTTATGTAAGTTTTTACATACATTGACATTAATGACAGATCTCAGTGTGACATGGCATATAGCCGGGATAAGGTTGTGAACAACTATTCCAAGTCATATGGTCGATGGCGCCAATAGCCTTGTGGACAGCGTGACGACATATAGCGCCACTGTCCCAGCTCGCTGACCTTTCCTGATCCCTTTCCCTCTCACTCCCACTTAACTTCCTGTCTCATATACTGTCCTGTCCTAACAAAAAGGCAAAAATGGCTAAATAAATCTTTAAAAAATATATCATACAGTGTGTACCTGTCTTAAGAATGAATCAAGTTAAAAAAAATATTCAGTCAACTATTGCTAGTACTGCTACTGCTGGTAGCAACAACTGCAGACTGCACTTTAATCCTTGTTAAATAATCACCACTCATCAAGTCTGGGGGTCTGTTTGCCATCACTGATTAAACTTTAAACATGATGTAGAATGTGTTGCATATGTCAGAGTCTTACTTTCCAGCATTGGTGAGTTTGTTAAGCGCGTCTCTGGATATGACATGGCCACAGATGAGCTTCATAGGTGGATTGCTCTCTGATGTCTGCTGCCTCAGGATAGGACAGGCAAACACAGAGTGATACCAGCACTTCTTCCCCAGATCTATTTCAATCTAAACACACACACAGAGCAGGGATGAACAGATAAAGCATTAATGTGTTTGAAATGACCACAGTTATTCATTAATAACTATAAGTAGTTTTATCCGCCAGTTCTTGGCCAATAAAATTAAGTATCTTGCACCTATCAGACACAGAGCAATTATTCAAACCAGCTATAATCAAAATCTTGATTGATTTGTTTTTCAGTGTTCTCTTTATAATAATTGGGAATAGTCTGAAGAGTGAGATAAACAGAAAGAGTAATATATCATTTCTAATTTTGGTTATCCATTGGTTTAAATTTGTCTGTCATTGACAAATGAAAGGCACTTTATTTTCCATATCTTAGATGGTCTTGAATTTTAATGAAAACATGTTATAGATATACTTCAGCTTATTTTGTTGTGTAATTAAATATTTGCATTCCATAGTTGTGACCCTGGACCACAAAACCAGTCGCACGTAGCACTGGTATATTTGTAGCAATAGCCAACAATACACTGTATGAGTCAAAATTATCAATTTTTCTTTTACGCCAAAAATCATTAGCTTATTAAGCAAAGATCACGTTCAAAGATATTTTGTAAATTTCCTACAGTAAATAAATAAAAACTTAATTTTTGGTTAGTAATATGTATTGCTAAGACCTTAATTTGAACAACTTTAAAGGTGATTTTCTCAATATTTCGATTTTTTGCACCCTCAGATTTTCAAATAGGTGTATTTCAGCCTAACAAACCATACATCAGTGGAAAGCTTATTTATTTCAAAAATATTTCTACAAATTGACCCTCATGACTGGTTTTGTGGTCCAGGGTCACAATTAATTACCAGAGTTTAAAGCTCTAGTAAGTATTTGGTGCATCCCTTAATATAATGCACATGTAAAAACAATTCATGTAAGTAACAGATTTCAACAAAACCTTTTAGACTTTTGAAACCTTCAGAAAAAAGGAATATCACTGTATAAATGCATTAAAGGAAAAGAGAGAGACCTACTGGCAGCTCATCCTTATGTGTCCAAACACCACTGCACTGTCTCTGTTCAATAACCTGTTTGATGTTCATAAGCACAGGCAACGCCATACAACCAGACGCAAAACTGATGGAGAGTCAAAGAATCAAAACAGGATTTAGTAATAAAACATGAATCATTCATGCCATGTTTTAACAGCACATTATGCAGATGAGTAAAGCACTGAATAGGCATTACAAAAAAGTGGCATTTCATGTTAAAACTTTAAAACATTAATAAATTCAGCAGTTCCTAAAATAGAGCTGACATTTATTTAATTATTAGTTAGGGACCAAATTCTACAGGATGAGTAGAAATTTTAGGACTTGTAAAAGCAGACTGACTATTTTTTCTTCTGACCTGACACTTAGTGGGGACTCCACAGAGAGTCCAAGCAGGGCGCAAGCATCCCGTGTGAAGATGTTACAGATCTCTGCCCACTGATCCGTCTCCAGCAGACTGCGGTACGGAGAGTTTTCGATCCCATGGCGCAGGTACACTAGACTACCCATTAAGATCTGAATATCTAGAAAGCACACACAAACAAGGCTCAGATGCCATTTTAGACTTTGATCCTAACACTGACTCAGGCAGTGTAATACAGAACTAAATAATTGCATCAGTGACGTTATTGGTAGAACAGCCTCAATGGTTCTTCAGTTCCACCCATGTGTTTACAAAACTAAAGCCTAATGGTGGTTCAAGAGTGTTTTTTTCCATGAATTCTGGACTGAACCTTTCCTCACCTCTCTGATGTTGTGAGGCAAACGGTTGGAAATGCCGTGCGTACTGTAAAGCTTCCTGCTGTTTGCTGATGCCCCCATTGAGCAGGCTGATAAAATAGAGTCTGTGAAGCTTGAACTCAAGAGTGCTGTTCAGATCCAGCAGCCGCTGACGGTTTGTCACCGCCCACCTACCACAGCAATCATACAACCAAACGAACAATTACTAGTAATCTTAAATCTGCAGTCCACCTATTCAAGCCACACCCAATCCAATTCATTGTTCTAAAAGAATCCAGGGTATGTTTAAAGACTGAGAGGATAGATACACTACCATCCAAAGATTTAGGGTCAGTATGATTTTTAATGTTTATGAATAAAGTCTATTATGTTCACCAAGGCTGTATTTATTTGAAATATTTTGTTTTGGAGTAAATAATGAAGGCAGTGAAGGCAGGAATAAATTATTGAATTTTCAGTAGCCATTACTCTAGTCTTCAGTGGCGCATGATCCTTTATAAATTATTCTAATTTACTGATTTGGAGCTCAAGAACCATTTCTTTTTATCAATGTTGAAAACAGTTATGCTGATTATTATTATTATTATTATTATTATTATTATTATTATTATTATTACAGAAATATTTTGTAACATTACAAATGCAGTTATACACTACCAGTCAAAAATGTTTTAATGTTTTTCAAAGAAGTCTCTACTGCTCACCAAGCCTGCATTTATTTGATTCAAATTACAGAAAAAACAGTAAAATATTGTGATATTTTTACTATTTAAAATAATTGTTTTCTATTTGAATATATTTTAAAATGTAATTTATTTCTGTGATTTCAAAGCTGAATTTTTTTGCATCATTACTCCAGTCACATGATCCTTCATGATCCTCATTCTAATATTCTGATTTGCTTTATCATCACTTTTGATCAATTTAAAGCATCCTTGCTAAATAAAAGCATAAAAATAAATAAATAAAAAAAAAACTTTTACTGACCCCACACTTTCGAAAGGCAGTGTACATGAGGACAAATATAAAAAATAATAGTGGGAAGTAGAAAGCAGAAGGATGCGACACATACTCTAAAGCTGGTCTGAGATCTTGCGTTCTTAAAGCCTCTAAAATGCGGTTGAGCTCCAGAAACGGCTGTTTCATGCTCATGTCGATTACTACACCAGACTCCTGTAAGGTCAGATTAAAACACTAAATGTCAGTGCTGGGATCAAATTGTCAGCAAAATACAAGAGCTGAAAAAGTTTAACATAGACGTAAAAAAAAAAATAACATAAATGTAAATTACAGCAATGTTTACAGAAATGCACACTCATTTTTACAGTATTTAATAATAATACAAAAGAAAACCGTACCTGGCAGAGGTCCTCTGCAACACTCAACATGCCTTGTCGATACAGATGTTCTACGATGGTTTCACTGAGGTATTTCTGCCTCTCTGGAGAGTCCCAGACATTCTCAGCTACAACTGCACTCACCTCTGCATCAAAATTCTGCATAAGAGAAGAGCATTTAAAAGAAACATATTAAACCACATAACACAACACTTGTTACTTATAGACAGTTGAAGTCAAAAGTTTACATACACCTTGAAGAATCTGAACAAAGTTAATTTTACCAAAATAAAAGGGATCATACAAAATGCATGTTATTTATTATTTAGTACTGACCTGAATAAGATATTTCACATAGAAGACATCTACATATAGTCCACAAGAGAAAATAATAGCTGAATTTATAAAAATGACCCTGTTCAAAAGTTTACATACACTTGATTCTTTATACTGTGTTGTTCCCTGAATGATCCACAGCTGTGTGTGTGTTTTTTTTTTGTTTGTTTGGTGATAGTTGTTCATGAGTCCCATGTTTTTCCTGGACAGTTAAACTGCCCGCTGTTTCTCAGAAAAATTCTTCAGGTCCCACAAATTCTTTGGGTTTTCAGCATATCTGTGTATTTGAACCCTTTCCAAGAATGACTGTATGGTTTTGAGATCCATCTTTTCACACTGAGGACAACTGAGGGACTCATATGCAACTATTACAGAAGCTTCAAACGCTCACTGATGCTCCAGAAGGAAAAAACATGTATGGAGAGCCAGAGGGTGACTATATGTAGACGTGTTTTATGTGAAATATCTTATTTAGATCAGTATTTAAAAAAAAAAAACATGCATTTTGTATGATCCCTCTTATTTTGGTCAAATATTTAACATTTTCCACCTTTGATAAAACTACAAATCCAATTTTATCATTAAATAGGTATAGATTTTTCATTTTTAACAGACAGAAAATGTAGAAAGCAAACATAAACTACTGGGAAAAGAGAGGAAGAACAAGATTGGGAATGCCACCAGTAATTATTTGTGAGGGTCGACTGCAATATATATTATATACCATAATATATTTTTCTTTAGTATTTATTTGTATTTTGCAATTCCATAATTTAAATATTTATTAATTTCATAAACAACTCCCAGTTTGGGAGACCCTGGACTGAGATAAAATGTTGTTAAATTTAATGTCCATTTAATATTTGAGTAAAATAAATTGAACAACAGCATATACAATTAAGACTGCAAATTCTTACTCGGTCAATTGCTTTCCCCACTTTCGACACACTGCCATGGATGTCTTTGTGCCTTGAGGCAAGCATCTGCACAGTTTCTTTGATTTCCTTGCAGCACTGGGCCATTGTTTGATGGAGCACTGACAAATCTGCATCTTGAACACCTAGAGTTAAAACGGAGTATGATGAAACATAACTCACTGAACTTTGATCTAAACAGACATATGCTACTGTGACTCATCTCTGTAACAGAGTTCTGCTTATATAACCATCTACAAATCTACCGTGTGGGCTAGAGGTTATACAGCTAAATGCAGTTTTTCCTGTGTTTTTGTATGTTTGTTTGCACTGCAGGCTATTATTTATGCAGGCATCTAAAGTACACCTATTGTTCATGATTAATGTCACTGAATTGGCTTTTTTCAAAGCTGTAAAAGCACTTCCTCATCCTCCTCCTCATTAGACTTGTTTTCATGTACAAGCACTGACATATGAATCACTCTCTCTCATAAGTTGATAATTTTTTTTTAATGCAACTTTCCATCTCAGAATTCTGACTTGCAAGTACAGTTCTGAGAAGAAATGTCTGAACTGAGACATAAACTCAGAACTGAAAGAAAAAAAGTCAAAATTGTGAGATAAAAACAATTCATATTATCTAGTGCCTTTATTCAAATATTCTGCCATACGTGTCATTCAAATAAATCACCAAACCTTCGTTTCATCAGTTACCCATGGCTGTTTTATTGCCTTTATCGGTACAGAAACTGAACTACCAGATATTCATATTGTACCAAAGCGGATTCTGAGCTCACCATAGGCAACCAGTCGACTCCTGAGTTCACAGACGTTCCTCAAGAGTTCATCCAGCCTTTCTTCTGACTGATGTCCATATGTGACAAACCTATGTAGCACCTTCTCAAGCTCCCGTTCCACACATGCACACTGCTCCATCAGCACAGCGTTACAGCTTACACAAACACACGTCCTGTAAAATATTTAAAAAATAAAAATCATATACAGATTACAAAACTACTAAATTATAAAGCCTGCATAGACCTTATGATTTTCAGTTTGAAAAAAAAAAATAAAAAAAAAATTAAATGTGTCAAATCATGCAAATGTTGTCATTTTGGTATGGTTTGGTGAATCATGACACTAATTAATTGCAAAAGAACAATAGTTTAATTATGTTATTATAAATGGCTAGATTTGATCAAACTCTTCAGAAAGCACAACTGTCAAATTGATTTGTTAATGACATATGTTTAAATCATTTCTAAATAGTCTTCACAGCTACTTGCAACTTGTTTGCACGCCTGAGTGCTGATTAAATCAAGCCAATGGGTCAGTAAATGCTTTCCAGGGAAACCAAGATCTGACCAAAAATCTGGGCCAAAAGTCAAACCCAAACACTGGCTCAAAAAAATAAAGAGTTCACACAATTTAGTTTAGGATTCCTAGATTTTAGACGTACAATACCCATGAATATATCATTTTAAAGAAAGCAGATCACTTTGGATATAATTCCAAAGGATTTAGGTTAACAGGCCTGTTGTCATAAAAATAAACAGCCTAAAAATACTGAAATGCTTTGTACCCAACCAACCTTAACTGGAATGAAATGTCACTCTAAAAAGCAATACTGTATAAACGCATAATTAATTAGTCATAAAGAAGTCTGAATGAAAATAAACATAAATAAACATCTTTGAATTTTTCAGATTAAAACAAATATATAAAAAGCCTCTGCCAGGGTCAAAGCTATGCAGCCCAAACAGAGCAAAATTATGAGCTAAAATAGTCAACAGCTCTTATTCTCAATTTGTTTCAACTGTTTAAATAATATACAGTAATGACATTCATGTCTGATTAAAGAAAATAGTAAAAATAACTAAAATTCTGCGTTGAAATGAGAAACTGTGTGATCAAAACAATCAGTTAGCTTGTTAGCATAACCGGGAATACATCTAGCTATAAGAACGAGTCCAAAACTCGCAAATTCAATACGTACTTTGACACTAACGGTGCTATTAAAGTCATGTCAGTCTAGTATTGACATCGAACGAATTTAAGAAGGTTATATGAAACGCGTAAATTAAATAATACATGATGTTCTTGCCTGTTTTGACACCACTTCACCAGCAGACGTCCCTGAAGCGATGCAGTGAATCTGTTCTTCTGGAGTGACGTGTGTGTTTTGACGCTCTACTGCCACTTGCGGGGGGGAGGTGTAAATGGTTTTACCTCAATGATAAGGTAAACAAAGCACAAACACTTAAGATTCCTAAGTACAAATGACACGTGGGCCAGTTTTAATGCTCTTAGCTGGTTTCAAGTCTCTATAAAACCAGTCAACAGGCTGTGAACCAGCAAACTAGACGAGTTGTAGATATATAAACACAGGGGAACGAACTAGTATAGAGGTTTATGCAGGATTCACAGCAAAATATTGAACCGTATAAACGTTTTTAAAACTATGTAACACGTTTTAAGGTGGTTTCCAAAAACATGTCACGATGAAAACTATGGAAATGACTAAGATAGCACTCATACACAAATATTTAATGCTCTAATTTTTTTGGTTAAAGAAACATTAAAGGTATAGTTCACCAAAAATGGAAAATTCCGTCATTAATTGCTCACCCTCCTATCGTTCCAGACCTTGTTCATCTTCAAAACACAAATTAAGATATTTTTGATAAAATCCAAAAGCTTTTTGACCCTACAGAGACAGCAACACAACTACCACATTCAAGGCCCAGAAAATAAGTAAGGATATTATTATAATAGTCCATGTTACAGCAACGGTTCGACTGTCATGTTATGAAGATACAGGAATACTTTTTGTGTGCAAAGAAAACCAAAATAATGACTTTATTTAACAATTTCTTCTCTTCCGTGTCAGTTTTTGACGTGCGTTCATGAGAGCCTGTCATGATTACCTTTCTGGGCCTTAAATGTGTCAGTTGCGTTGCTGTCTATGGAGGATCAGAAAGCTCTCAGATTTCATCAAATATATCTTTGTGTTCTGAAGATTAATTGGAATGACATGAGGCTGAGTAATTAATGATAGAATTTTTATTTTTGGGGTGAACTAACCCTTTGTCAGCTATTGTTGTGCATTTTAAATTACAAAAGCTCAGCATTTATTAACTAGATCTGGTTTGATTCACATATACCTCATAAGGACAGCTGATTAAAAAAAATAAAATAAAAACAGAAGACTGCTGTCTATTGTAAAATTTTACTTAGAATATTTATTATGCACAAGGTACAGTACAAAATCATGTCTCTAACATGGCAGCAAACTTTTTGCCCAAATGTCCTCAGGAAACTGTCATCTGCATTTCGTCCTGTTCATGGTGTCATGGGGCCATAGCGCTGAAACACAGCAGCAGATTTAACAAACATACAAGAAACAGGGAACACAAAAACGAGTGAAAAAGATTATACAATGACCATAAATACAAAGAGACAAAAAGCATGACTTTTAAAGAAACAGAGAGCTAAGAAAAGAAAGTACAAAGGTTGATGATGATAAAGAAAAAAAAAGCTTTTTAAAAAAGCATCAGTGTGATAAGGTTGCAAAGAGTTACAGAACCAGAAATAATGGGTGTAAGGCCTAAAGGCATTGAAAACATTGTACAATATCAGTGATGGAAAACAGGTTCTGTGAATATGAACGTTACTTCATTACATGAGGCAGTTTTTCAGTCAGGGATTGTACCTGGTGCACAATGATGTTGCAAAACAAAAGGTGCTTTCATAAGTGACGGTGAGAGAAATTTTAATATAGAATCGTAAGTCATAATGTTGCTAAATTAAGCCACAATATGACTACTGGAAACAAAAATGTACTCCAGTATGATATTTGTAGCGAAAATACAAATCATTCAGGGCAAGACCGCATTTGTTCAAATATGCATTTTTAAGGGGTCATAAATGCAAATATGATTGCTTGAATCTTAATGGTGGTTGACAAAGCATCCACAATGAACTGCCATAGGTTTTATCAGGCAGTATGTTAAATAAACAGTTTGGAATCATGAATATAAAAGACGCTTTGAAATTTCTCCTGATCTCTGAAAGAGTGCAAAACATTCAGAGGCACCTTTTTAAGTTAACCTGCTCATAAACATACAGACAGAGATAGCAGGAAAACATAACCCGCAGATTTATAGAGGGAGAACTTCTCTGACATTCCGAATAGTTATTGCAATGAGGCATCTGGAAATTTCTGAACAATATTTTGAGACGGGAATTTAAGTAACTATCGAAAAGTACAAACAGGCCTTATCTAAGAAGCACAAACTCATCTTTCCTAAAAGACTCAAAGGCCACAAAGCATGGACAATAAAAGATGATACAATCACTCCTCTAGACTTTACAAAAACTTAACCACTAAGTTTCTGTGTCTCGACACACTGTGTTTGCTGAGAAGTGGCGTAAAATGACAAAGACAAATGCAACACAAAGTGCATGTTTGAAATCAAGCAGGATGATGCTGGGAATGTCATACTTCCTTAACTTTTTTTTGACAGTAGCACTCTTTTTTTATTCACAAATCATCTGAAAAGGTATACCAGGACTCCTATTATTCATTCTCATGTAGCCACTCTTTGATACTAACAGACATACCTGAAGAAATCATTTCAAGTACCGTGACCCGTGGAGCTTAAAGCCATTTTTGGCCTAATGTTGAGGCTATGTCATTGTAATAACCCGGTGAAGGGACTAAACATTAGTTATCTGCTGCTTTGTTGCTTTCTCTTTTCTCTATCAGTGTATTTGTTAGCAAAATCTATGTAGATTTTGTAAGTAAGACACAACTGTATGGTTTGTGGTGCCCCATTTCAACCCTCCGTGAGGTCATCCTTCTGTTCAGATCAGAGAATGTAAACAAGTTGAGGAGGAGAATGTAAAAAAAAAGCACAAAAGAGCACCAGACACTAATTATATACCAACAAAAGGACTGAAAGAAAAAAAATAATCACAGTCCTACAGCACCAGGTCCAACCCTCTTTATGGACTTTTCCAAGAGGACTTGGGTTGAGAAGGCAAGCTGATTCCGACATCAACTTAAGAGTGTTGCACATGTTCATCATTCTCAACAGCTGCTTTGCATTCAGCTGGGCACTGACCGGAAAAAACGGCAGTTGACTTTACCTACAGGTCACCTGCTGTACCCATTAGAGAGAGAATTTGTGTGCGAGAGAGCTCACTTTTCTCCTTCGACAAACTCATCCCATGATGATTCCTGGTCATCCCCCTCCACTTCCCCTAAGTCCTCAGGGTCTTCGAAGTCGTCATCTTCTCCCCAGTCCTCCTCAGACTCGCCTCGGTCCACCTTTTCCTCATCCTCGTCTTCGAATCCTATCCCTTCGCAGTCCATTTCATCATCATCATCATCCACAACCTCGAGACCTTCGTCTTCCCCTTCATCTTCCCCTTCATCTCCAATCACCCCTTCAAACACCTCACCTTCATCGCTCATATCTTCCTCCTTGATGTCCTTAGAAGGAGAAGAGGGTGGCAAAACCACGTTGTCCACCACCTCGTCTGCATATGGGTCTCTTTGGGCTTGGAACGCGGGTCTGTTAGGGGCAGGAATGAAGAGCGGAGCGGCAGGCGGTAGGGCAGGCAGGGGTATCCTGCCTGACACTGCCATATTGGGCGGAGGGGGTAGGATAGGCGTACCGGGCACATACTCTCGAATTTCTCCCGGTTCTAGAGGATCGGGGCCGCACGGGTCGTGATCGCTGCAGGACAGCTTGCCGTCAAGTTTGGATATAAACAGCATTCCCTCGCGGTGCTGTTTGCAGTAGGAGTTGGGACACATCTCGCAGTAGGACGCCGCCTCCCTACTACACACATTACACTGATGCCACGGACACTCCCAGCGGCCTGAAAAACACATGCAAGGTAGACTGAGTCATGATTCAGCTTGAATAAATTCCTGAGTTGACCAAACAGCCAATAGTGGGAAGGTTTTTCTATTATTTAACATTACAAAAGCAAGAAAAGTGCTGAAATCGGAATATTTTAAGAGAAGAAATTGTTGAATAAATTTATTTTTGTTTTCTTTCCACACAAAAAGCATTCATAATGAATGAAAAGTGAACCACTGATGTCACATGGACTATTTTAACAATGTCCTTACTACCTTTCTGGGCCTTGTCAGTTGTGTTGCCGTCTATGTAGGGTCAGAAAGCTCTTGGATTTAATCAAAAATATCTTAATTTGTGTTTTAAAGATGAACGAAAGTCTTACGGGTTTGGAACAGCATTAGGGTGAGTAATTATTGAGAGAATTTTTATTTTGGGGTGAACTAACGCTTTAACGTTTCAATATATATCAATATATTTTAGTAAAGTTTTATATTACCGTTTAATGTTGCCTTCTATAAACAGACCAGAAATCAGTAGATAAATTGTGATGGTCCTCTATTGATAGCCATAGTTTTAACCAGAAAGAAAAATAACAAATATGCATAATATTTCCTGTCACTGGTAATAGCAAGTTTTGAAGTCATTAAGAAATTTTTACTTCTATTCAGCAAAATATTTGTTAAAATGTATCTTACATAAGATTCTGTTTCAAACAAATGTTGTTCATTTGAACTTTCTTTTGAACTTTCTATTTCCATAAAAATATTAAGCAAAACAACACTGATGGTAATAACAATAAATGTTTCATCATCACCAAATCAGCATATTAGAATGATTTCTAAAAGATCGTGTGACTGGAGTAATGGCTTTTGAAAATTCAACTTTGTCATCACAGGAATAAATAAATCTTGAAAAAATGAAAAAATATTTTAAACAGTTTTAAATTGTAACAGTGCTTTACAATTTTTATAACTAGGTACTAACCCTGAACTACCCCTAAACTTAACCCTACCACCCCATGTAGTTACCTTATATTACAGAACTTTCTTAGATAGGTACACTCTAAGTACACTGTAAGTACATGTACTGTAACATAAAGTGCAACCTAAATGCTTAAACATTATTGTAAACTAAACGTTTTTATCTTTTCTTTTTTCTTTCTGTTTTTAAAAAAAGTACAGCTCAACTTCCTGTTTTAATACAAAATACATAAACAAAATTAACAAAATAGATTATTATAGAATAGAATATTATTATTAGTAATAGAATATTAATTAACGAACAACAACAAGAAAAAAAAATGAACAATACATTTACTACACTATTTATTAGGGCTGCCCCATAATAGTCGACTAACCGTTAACGAGAAGAGGCTTGGTCGACCAAAATTGTATTAGTCGCTTAGTTGCAGAAAAAAATCTGCAGGAAGCGGCAACGTCACACACTCCGTTACTGGCTGATCATTAACGGCTAGTCTATGTGGTAATACAGTACATCAGGCCGGACATGCATACGCTCACCTATCATTCATCGACCTCAAATATGGCTTTTCACCTGAAATATGTAAGTAGTAGCAACTTTACATGCCATTTAAGTGTCTGTGGAAGTTTACTGCATGGCAGATGGAGGCTCCGGTGCGTTTTTTTGCTCATACATTTAAAAGTAATACATATTTCGAATCTGTAAAGACTCTACGTTCAATTGTGTGCACTTAGAATAACAACAAAAAGTTGCGCTTTTGTAAAATTCTCAGTCTCTTGAGGGCAAAACTCTGTGTAAACTTGCCTTACAGGTATGAAAAATCTGTAGATATCTATAGTGAGCAAATAGCTCTATCTACAGAGAGTGAAATGTCTACTTTTAAATTAACCAATTCAAATAGAAAACAAATATTCACAGATTATGGCATCCGTATGAAACACGCATACAGGCGCATCACTACTGCGGAGATAACGAGTCAGTGTTTCCAACTTCATCTCTTAAGATGAAAACAAAGAAAGCACTAGTTTACCAATAAATTATTAAAATGTTATTGCAGCCTCCTTACTGTTTTTCCCTGACACATACATAATCATTACTTCAGCCAGTGCCCTGTGGCAAGCTTTTTTTGTACGCCTGTGTGCTTGTGTAGGCAATTAAAGGCTCATTATTATGATTTACATGGTTTATTAGTAAACGTGCGACTAATAGTCGACTAATGCTTAAAATACACAACTATTAGTCGACCAGAAAAATCTTTAGTCAAGGGCAGCCCTAATATTTAACAATCTTTGTTAAATTAATTAAAAATACAGTCGTTCCTTGTTTGTTCATGTTAGTTCACAGTGCATTAACTAATGTTAACAAACACGACTTGTGATTTTAATAATGCATTAGTAAATGCTGACCATTACATTAATAAATGCAGTAGTTCATATTAGCTAATGTCATTAATTAATGTTAACTAATGAACCTTACTGTAAAGTACTACCAAAAGCATCATAATCAAATTTCAGCGCAAGTTAAAATAGCTTAAGACAATGAAACATGTTAAAACAAATCAGATACAAGAGACACGTTCTTGAGTCACTCACCTGCAGGTCTCTTAGACAGATTCAGACAGTCAGCATGGTAGACCTTGGGGCAGCCAGGCTTCTTACAAGACACAATCTGCCCTCCATCACCACAGAAGAAACATTCATCCTCCCGCTCCTTGGTGACCTCCAACTGGCTCTTACGCTTCCCCGCAACCTTTTTCTTCAGTTTCCGCACCTTGTCGTCAGATGAGGGCTGATTCTAAAGAAAAAGTTTTGTCATGTATAACAACATATAACAACTCTAAACATTCCTTTAAAAACAACTCATGCCATACCTTTGGTCTGACACCAAGGAATCCACTGCAGTTGGACGCTCCACATTTACACACCGTCTTCCCATTACCAAGACACTCCAAGTTATAGTTAAAAGTGAGTTCAACACCTGAGAACAGCCAACAAAACTATTAAACAAACATTCACCAGCTTTCTAGTAGCATATCATCTGGTTCAGAGACAAACTCACCTGTAGGAATGTCTTCTAACGCAAACAGCCCAACTCTGGTGTCTCCATTCACCGTCCACTTCTGTGTCTCACAGTTTGGCTGGCAGCTGTGGTTCATAAAACGTGATTGGTTTCCCTTCGGCCCGGCATCTATAATCCGATCCTGCACATACACCGAAAACAGAGCCCAGTGTCAAGGTAAGTGGAGAACATACTATGAGGATAATCTGGATTGAGAATCGCATCAGGTAACTGACCTTATCCAGTGTGAGCATGTAGAAGTTACAGATGTTGTTTTCCTGTGCATGTTTGATCCTGGCTCGACACTCCTCTTCGTCAATGACCTCTCCAACGTACTCGTTGACAAAAGCTCCCTATGGTGGAGTAATGTAATGTAATTATATGGGAAAGAGAGACGTAATATGTCTAATATGTGTGTATGTTATACCTCTCCAATAAATCATCAACCCACCTTCTTGATGTCAGAAATACTGCGTAAACCCCAACCCCGTGACAGCGTCCTGAAGATCTCCACCTCGGTGTACTGGCGTTTGGTGAAGGATTGGTTCTGACAGCTGTCCCCTGCTGGACACACTTGAGGATGACACTCGTACATTAGCATGCGGTTGATGCACTCCGAGTCAATGCCGCACGGGTTCTCGTCTGTCTTTTTGCAATTGCAGCGTGGGATCTCAGACAGATCTGCTGTGATGATTTGCACCTTTCCTATCGGTTTGTTCACCTGAGTGAAAATCGATCAGTGTACATGAGTGATATCAACATTAGATCAGCATCACTATCTGAGAAGCAAGCATTAGGTCAGTTTTAAGAATGGGAGATAAATCAACACAACACTGAAGCTTTGTGATGATAAAAAGTGTTGAGTAATATAATGAGGATTTTTTTTTAAGGAAAAGAGTGGCATCAAGGTCCATCAAAAGTTTGATTTTGTATTCCAATGACAATATTAAAATGACATACGAGTAAATAATCAAATATTGCAAATCTTTTGGTATTATTACTTTAATGTGTTTGTATGGCGGAGGTTTCTTGTCATTCTTCCGGTCTTCTTGAAGCTGTCTCATCTCCTTCTCTGCCTGCAGTTCCCTGAATCTTTCAGCTGCTTCATTTAAAGCTGAGAAAAAGAAAAATTATTCCTTAAAACAATTTGCTCTCAATATTGAAAGAATCCACACCATTTAAAAGTTTGGGATCAGTAAGATTTTTAATATTTTGTATGCTTTAAACTTTCTTATGCTCAACAAGGCTGTTTTTATTTGATTAAAAATACAGAAAAAACCCTGTAATTTTGTAACATATTATTGCAATTTAAAATATAATTTATTCCTGTAGAACAAAGCTGAATTTTCACCAGCCATTACTCCAGTCTTAAGTGTCACATGATCCTTCAAAAATCATTCTAATATGCATTTTTTTTAAATCAGTGTTGGAAACAATTGCGCTGCTTCATATGTTTTTGGAACCTGTGATACTTTTTTCAAGATTCTTTTATGAATTAAAAATTGAAAAAGAAATGCATTTATACAAAATTAAAATCTTGTTACAATATACACTACAGTTAAAAAGTTTGGGCTCAGTACTTTTTTTTTTTTAAAGAATGAATATTTTTATTCAGCAAGGATGTGTTAAATAGATAAAAAGTGATACTAAATACTTGTATTGTTAGAAAAGATGTCTATTTTAAATAAATGCTGTTCTTTTAAACTTTTGATTCAAAGAATCCTGAAAAAAAAAAAGAATCACAGGTTCCAAAAAAAAAATATTAAGCAGCCCAACTGTTTCCAACATTGATAACAAAAGTAATAAAGCAGCAAATTAAAATGATTTCTGAAGGATCATGTGACACTGAAGACTGGCGTAATGGCTGATAAAATTTCAGCTTTGCATCACAGAAATAAATTATATTTTAAAGTATAATAAACCAGAAAACCAATATTAGAATTTAAAATAATATTTCACAATATTACTGTTTTTTTCTGTATTTTTGATCAAATAAATGCAGCCTTGAAGAGCATAAGAGACTCCATTAAAAAAAAAAAAAAAAAACATTAAAAATGTTACTAATTCCAAACTTTTGATCAATATACATCTATTAATACCTCACAAGTTTTAGGTAAAAAAAAATCTTTTATTTTCTAATACACCAGATTAATCAGATTCCTCAATGTTAAAAAGCCCATGTCAAGTTTGTCCAAATCATCTTCAAAATTTCATATATGATTTATTTGTCCTAAATCCCACTCCACATAGCTATTTTTTAGATAGCAAATATGTTTTGATATTCAGTGTGAATAGACAAATCGCTTGTTAGTATATTTGTTTTGAATTGTGGTCATTAACTATTTTAAATAACTGCTAGGATGTAATACTACCTTTCTTATAGACGGCATCTGCACCCTTTCCCATTTTTTCCTTATTGTTGGCATCCCCTTCCATGTAGGGAAAACAGCGAGCCTGATATGTCCACACGTAGTCTTTGGAGCCAAAGAAGTGCACAGGAAACTCTCCCACCTCATGCCTCATGCGGTAGATGTTCTCAGGAACGTTTTTTGGTTGAGTCACTTCAGCGGGCCACCACCTGCCACAAAAGGTCAGTGGAAATGCATCAGTAAACATCAACAATATTGCACTGTAATTTTCAGGAGAAAACGGTATTAGCGAAACAACACACAAACCTGTAGCGGCCCACTTTGACCCACAGGATGTCCTTGTAGTGGGGTTTCTTTCCCGCTCGACAGTCGTTACAGAACCAGCTTCCCTGGGGCATGTCAATGTTCAGACACTCACGGTGAAAGGCAGCAGGGCAAGATTCACAGCAGAGCAGACTTCCTCCTATAGGGAGAGACAGAAAACAAATGTAATTTGTAATAAACAACCACAGTAAAATGTTTACTACGTTCTCACTACAATTACAGTTACTACATAACTAAATACCTTCCGAACACACAAAACACCAGCTGACGTTGATGTGCTCATGGTTTTTGCAACCTTTGCGTGGCGTGAAGTGGTTGGGGCACAGAAAGCTGTTATTGGCCAATGGGACGCTGCCGGCAGCCATACAGTAGTCATTGGCGTGGTAGGCCACAGGGCAACGGACACAGCGGGTCAAACGGCCTGTGAGGTCAACAAGTTGCGATTACAAACAAAAAATCATGCTTTTTAATACGTTGAAACAACCGATTCGCAAATGTAATATTTCATCACCTTTGGAGATACCAGGGTTGGCGGGGTTGGTGATGAAGCAGGCCAGACAGACGTGGAGGGAGCAGCGGAAGCCACGATTCTGAGCGACGGTGGGGGAATGTTTCAGTATGCACTCCATGTGATAAAACTTCCCACAAACAGGGATCATACACCTCCTGACCTCCTTGTCAGGCTTTTTACACACAAAACATGTATGTACACCTATAGGAAGGAAGAACAGGAAACACACACAAATAAATTAAAGTGTTCACTTGTGTATCTTGGACTATACAGTTAAAGTGAAAAGTTTATATACATAGTCAAAAGTTTATATATATAGTCCACAAGAGAAAATAATAATTGAATTTATAAAAATAACCCAGTTCGAAATTTTACATACACATGATTGTAAATAATGTGTTGTTACCTGAATAATCCACAGCTGTGTTTTTTTTTTTTTTTTTTTGTTTAGTTTTGTTTAGTTCATGTATTTGAACCCTTTCCAAAAATGACTGTTTGATTTTGAGACCCATCTTTTTACACTGAGGACAACTGAGGAACTCATATGCAACTATTACAGAAGGTTCAAACGCTCACTGATGCTCCAGAAGGAAACATGACGCATTAAGGGGGGTGAAAACTTTTTGAATTTGATGATCAGGGTAAATTGAACTTATTTTGTCTTCTGGGGAATATGTAAGTATCTTCTGTAGCTTCTGAAGGGCAGTACTAAATGAAAAAAAAAATATGATATTTAGGCAAAATAACAAAAATGTACACATCTTCATTCTGTTCAAAAGTTTTCACCCCTGGCTCTTAATGGATCGTTTTTCCTTCTGGAGCATCAGTGAGCGTTTGAACTTTCTGTAATAGTCGCATATGAGTCTGTGGGACCTAAATGATTTTTCTGAAGATCAGCGAGCAGTTTAGCACTTCAGGACAAAGTCATAAACAACTATAACTAAAACAAAAAAATACATAAAACACAGCTGTGGATCATTCAGGTAACAACACAGAAACAAGTGTAAGTAAACTTTTGAACAGTAATTTTTATAAATTCAACTATTATTTACTCTTGTGGACTATATGTAAATGTCTTATGTGAAATATCTTATTCAGGCCAGTACTAAATAAAAAAATAACATGCATTTTGTATGATCCCTCTTATTTTGATAAAATAATTCACATTTTGCAGATTCCACAAGGTGTTCTTCAGCTGTATATACTTAGAATCACAATTAAGAATAAAATGAACAAATTGCTAAAATGAAATTAGTTTTTATTTACACAAACTTCAGTAGAATATTCTAAAAACAGAAAACTATTTTAATCACTTGCATTGCCGTCAGCAGTTTTTCTGTTACTGTTATCAACCAATCCTGACAGTTTCAAAATGGCCAAATATGGGCCAATTAACCAGCCTGGCTGATATACTGGTTATGGACTGGTTACTCACCTGTCTTACACTCTTGGCAGATAAACCGGCCTTTAGGGGTCTCAGTGAGGCCGATGCACTGCAGATGGAAGGCACCACAGCACTGCCCCTCACAGAGGAGCAGTTCACCTGTTTTCTCACACACCTACAACACATAATCCCAAAACAGTTATACACTGAACACTATGATAATTTTCAGGACTAACACTATCATCCAAAAGTTCAGGGTTGGTAAGATTTTTTTAATTCAGCATCATTACTCCAGTCTTCATAATAATAATAAACGTTTTTGAGCAGCAAATCAGAATATTAGAATAATTTCTGAAAGATCATGTGACTGGAGTAATGATGCTAAAAATTCTGCTTTGAAATCACAGGAATAAATTACATTTTAAAATATATTCAAATACAAAACAGTTATTTTAAATAGTAAAATATTTCAAAATCGTACAGTTTTTGCTATACTTCAGATCGAATAAATGCTGGCTTGGTGAGTAAAAGAGACTTCCTGTTAAAAAAGATTTTTACCTGGCAAACATTCTCCTTCAACGACGCACCTCCACCTTTTTCCCCTGATTTTCTATTGGTTGAGAGTCCTGATAAGTCACCTGATAAAGAATCTCTGCTTGAAAAAGCACTGTCATTGAGTCCTGCACCAAAAACCTGAAAATTAAACACAAAAAACAGTTATACAACATAAACAGCGATATATTAGCATGATGAATCAATGAATCACAACACTCAAGAAGTTATATCTTAGGGTCTGAATCACGAGGGTGAGTCAGTGATGTCGTCATATTAATTTTAGGCTGATGAAAAATGTGCAGCTAATAATAATGACCTCAGAGATCAGAGAGTCCTCGCCATTTGCGTCTGACTCCTTTGCCTCAGGCTTTGACGGGCTACCCTGTTCTCCTTCAAGCTGGATCTGGCAGACGCTGGGTGTGTCCTGGTGGATTGGGGATGATGTTCTTATTTCATCCTCACTTTGTGCTGCTGCTATGGATGATAGAAATAAATATCATTGTAAATTTTTGGAGGTGGATCGATTTCAATATTCTCAATGAAATACAACAAAAACATAATATAATGACAAGAGTCACACGTGAGAAAACAAACCTGATGGAGCACATGGGCTTGAAGGCTTAGGTTCAGGCTCTTCCTGTTTCTGGTTAAAATAAACAAAAAAAAGATATATAAATTACTGTATACTTATTATAAAGTGTTACCGATTTATTAAATTACTAAAAATAAATTTAATATAAAACACACCCCAAAACATTACCTGCAAATCTTTGACATCTGATTCATCTGGACTGTTTTCTTGTTTACTCTCCTGATTCTCTTGTTTACTCTGCTGCTTTAACAGAGGTAAAAAGAAAACAAACCAGTAAAAACAAATATAAAAGACCCCAAAACACTTTATAATTTTTTAGAAATCATATGAAGACAAATTCAACACTAACCTCTTTCTTCGGGATCTTCGCAGAATCCCCCTCGGTGGTGCCGTCTAGAATTTTATGCACAGTCTTACGTAGTCTCTTTCTATCTGAGGGTGCTGCAACAGCAATACAAAAAATATTTATACCAACGGCTGACATTTACAAGCAAAGTAAAGTGCTTTCAACTACACATTCTTACCGGATTTCTTCTCGCATGACTCTTTGTTTGGCGATGGGTCTCCACAGGATGGTGATAACGGTGTTGAAGTGTTTTGTGATCCGAGACCATCTGCTGGTTCTTTCTGCTCCTCTGGTGTGGCCTGCTCAGAGGGTTTTTCAGGTGAAGAGCTTAAAGCATCAGGTACGATTTGTTCAGGTGCCGGCCGGTCAGCGTTAGTGTTGGCTATCAGAGAAGCCTCCAGGAAAGGCATGAAATAACATTATTCACATATAGCAATACAGTTTGCACAAGTTATGAATACCTCGCTGAATTATGACATCATTTGTGACCCTGGACCACAAAACCAGTCTTAAGTAGCAGGGGTATATTTGTAGCAATAGCCAAAAATACATTGTATGGGTCAAATTTATAATTTTTTCTTTTATGCCAAAAATCATTAGGATATGAAGTCATTTTGTAAATTTTTGTAAAAAAAAAATATATATATATATATATCAAAACTTTATTTTTGATTAGTAATATGGACTGCTAAGAACTCAATTTGGACAACTTTAAAGGAGATTTTCTCAAAATTTTTATTTTTTTGCACCCTCAGATTACAGATTTTCAAATAGTTGTATCTCATTATGCCAAATATTGTCTTTATTTATACAGCTTTCAGATTATGTATAAATCTCATTTTTAAAAAATGGACCCTTATGACTGGTTTTGTGGTCCAGGGTCACATTTTAGTACTTTTTTGTAAGGAAAATTGCACCCTTAGACTATGGCCAATACTCTCAAATCTCATTTGTATATTCAAATATGGCACTTCATGTTGTATGTTATGCCACAAGTCAATGTCAGTGACACCAAACATCATTGGTTCTTGCATGCATTTTAATGTTTTGAATCAAATGCAAGCATAAATGAGACTACGAAAGAAACTGCAACTTATATAGGGTTTTTTAGTAAATATTTGGTAAATGGCAAATAGACCAATTCAGTGTTTGCAAACAGTGATGCTTTTTTTTATTTTTTTATTTTTTTTTTTTGGGGGGCTTTTTATGCCTTTTATTGTGATAAGACAGTAGAGAGATGACAAGAAAGAGCTGGGAGGAGAGAGGGGAGCGGGATCGGCAAAGGACCTCGAGACGGGAATCGAACTTGGGTCACTGTGAGTGCAGCTGCACCATATGTCGACGCACTAACCATGAGGCTATTGGCGCTGACATGAAGTTTTTTTTGTGGCAGAAAACAACAGTTCTCATGTAGCAGTCTATAAAAGCCATGGAATAAAAGAACCAAAAGGAAAAATTGAGTTTATATTTAAAAATTCTGACTTTATTCTCACAATTCCAAGGTTATATGTCACAATTCTGATAAGAAAAATCAACTCGTCATTCTCTCTTTTCCCCTCAGCTCAGAATCAATAGTTTATATCCCACATTTTTTTTTTCCCCTCAGAATTGGCAAACTTGCTATTGTTGAGATAAATCAAGTCATAAAGTCTGAAATACGATATATAAACTTGCATTTGCACAAAAAAATTCAGAATTGTAACATAAAATAGGTAAATGTAAAATGTTATAGGTTTAAATAGCATTTCATGCTGTAACTACATAAATGTAACAAATTATTATTATAATTATTATTATGAACTGCATATGTGAATATTACGCAGACCTAATGTTTAAATCAAATCACCATTAATTTGTCTATTTAAATGTCTACATTTAGCTTCAAATGCGTCTTTGGCAACAGTATTCTATAAAAATGTTTTGCATTCCAATTCTGACATCCAAAGGCACAATAATACATTTTTTTCTTTTATTCCACGGATTTTACCCGTTTTCCTCCACTTGTTTATTTTGCCACCACAATGCGCACACAGCTGCAAGTACTGAAACTGTCACGTCTACTTTAAACTGGTCTAAAGTATCCACTTTGTTGTATGGAAAAGAGCAAAATATTATAATAACTAAAAATCTGCTTGTGTCTATGGAAGAAAGTAAAATGCTTTAACTGACATGAGGGTAAGTATAATGAAGAACGTTTATTTTTCTGTGAAGAACTGAACATTAATTAATTACTAAAAAAAAATACATTTCTGTAGGTTAAAGTCCATTGGTTCAACAGAAACAGTGTAAATTGTTGCAGAATTAGCTTACTGTTTTACAGGACTCAGGAGTTTTCTTTGTTTTCTTCTTGATGGAGAATATTTGCTCATATTCTTCACTGCATTCAATCAGCCTCTTGCTTGGTTTTCTGAGCCTTTTGTTTTCTGAGAACAGATCATTCAAAATTCAATGAATTTAGCACAAAACATTTATGAGGTTTTTAACTTTTGAGACTTAAAGGGATAGTACACTCAAAAATGAAAATTCTGTCACTCTCTCTCATCACCATGTTGTTCCAAACCCGTAAGACCTTCGTTCATCTTCGGAAAAAAGCTATTTTTGATCAAATCCGAGAGCTTTCTGACCCTGCATAGACAGCAACAAAACTGACATGTTCAAGGCTCAGAATGGTAGTAAGGACATCATAAAATAGTCCAAGTGACAGCAGTGGTTCAACCTTAATTTTATGAAGCTACGAGAAAACTTTCTGAAAAAATAACTGCTTTATTTAATCATTTCTTCTCTTTCGTGTCAGCCTTCGACGCACATTCACGACAGTACCACAGCCTGCATGCATCATGAATCTTTATTTTAGTTTTCTTTGCACACAAAAAGTATTCTCATAGCTTCATAAAATTACGCTTGAACCACTGCTGTCACTATGACTATTTTAATGATGTTTTTACTACCTTTCTGGGTTTTGAATGTGTCAGTTGTGTTCTGAAGATGAATAAAGGTCTCACGGGTTTGAAATGACATGAGGGTGATTAATCAATGACAGAAGTGTAAATTTTGGGTGAACTATCTCTTTAATTGAACATTTCCTGAAGTTACCTGAAGCATCTTTTTTATCGGGGATGTCCGAAGGAGCCGTTTCTTCAAGACTGTCTTTGAATACTCCATTTAGCTCTGTGGACTCCTTCGCTACATCTTGATTCAAACCAACCGGATCGCTCTTTGGCTTGGTGCTTTTCCCAATGCCAGACTGAAATGTTTGCCATCGCTTTTTAGGAGCAACCTTGGAGATGGTGCCTTTGCTACAGACATCAGGAACAGGATCATGGTGAGAGTTGGAAAGTTCCCCTAACAAAGGCAAACTCTTTTCAAGTGCATCCAAACCTTCTGATGAGTTCTGGTTTTTCAGTGGTGAAGCTAAATTGTTCCCACCATCGTGTTTTTGCGTCTCCTTTTTCACCGATGATTTTGGCTTGGCCTTGCTCTGTTTTGAGCTGTTTGGCGTTGATGTTTTTCCCTGCCGACTGTTCTGATCCGCAACTGCCTTCCAGTCCTTTTCGCAAAGCACCTCATTTGTCATTTCTTCTCCAGGTGGGATAAGAGAAGGTTCTTCCCTGATGAGAGAGGATGGAGATGTGGGAGGAAGGGTTAATGGCTTTCCTTCCTTCTCCCGGCTGTCGTGCAGATCCTTCAGGAGCATTAGGAAAGTGCTGAATTTGTAGTTTGAATCTGCACGGAGCGAAGGTTCTCCTGAGCTGCATTCCTCTTTGACAAGAGACCTGAAAGAAAGCTCCTTCACATCCTGGAAAGCATCCATGGGAGAGATCGAGGGAGACGGGAAGGACGAAGACGAAGCGTCTGAGATCATGCTCTCGTTTTTGTTTTTAACGGAATTGAGGGAGGATTCAGTCACATCTGACTTGGAACCTTTATGTCGAGGTCCATTATGAACGCCATTTTTTTCATTTCGGACTCTTGTGAACTTAAGAGTTGGGTTTGGGGGTGTGTGGGAGATAGAGGCATCTGTAGACTCTTCACTGGCCTCTGTTTTTACCTGCCATTGTTGTTTTGACAACTCCGAACGCTCTGTGGGGGATGAGGACTTCTTGTAAAACTCTGAGTGTTCATCGCCAGCACATGGTGAGGGAGATTTTGGCTCCTGACTTGAATCTTTCTCCTTGGTTTCTTCTCTGGCGGCAAGGGCTCTTGACATTAAGCCACTGCTGGCAGGCAAATAGAAAGAGTGCATGGCAAAAGACCCATCAGAGGACCCTGGGGAACTGCTTTCCTTCTGTCTGGAGTTCGTAGCCCTAAGTGTTTTTTCTTTGGGCGTTGACTTTTTTAGCTTACTGTTTGTTGTGCATTTTGAACCAGCCTCCGTTTTCTTCACTGGCTTATCCACGTTGGCTTTTTTAACCTTTTTACTTGGCTGTACTTTCTTAGGTTTAGTGCTCAATTCTTTTGCCGCCTCCAACTGCGGCAAGTCCCCTGAACGTTTGGGGCACAGTATCCTCGGGACAGAGTCAATATCTGAATACGGACTATCTAGGGGGTCTGGTTTGTGTTTTTCAGGTGCTGTGGAAGATTTGTAGCTGTCTGATGAAGGGTTTGATGAAGGTTTAGATGATAAAGAGTTTTCAGTTAGTTTCACAGGACATTTTACAGTTGAGCCGTTCTTCTTAGTTGCCTTCTTTTTGCTTCCAGTGGCAGGTTTTCCTTTGTTCTTAATGGACGCATCAAGTCCATTGGACAAAAGTGAGCTTGATGATGTGGACTGTGTAGTAGATGTTGGGCAAGCAGGACTTTTTGGTGCCTTTACTTCTGTAATAGGCATGTGCACATCCCGAATTAACGTCAATGGAGGTTCGCTGTTTAACCGTTTGGTCAGTGCTGCCTCTGCCTCCAAGACACTAGCTTTCCATGATGGCATTAGTCGCTTAGGAACCTGAAGAACGAACAAAACTCGTTAACTTTCTCTTAAAGGCATTAAAGGAGAAGTTCACTTCCAGAACAAAAAATTACAGATAATGTACTCACTGTTGTCATCTAAGATGTTCATGCCTTTCTTTCTTCAGTCCTAAAGAAATTATGTTTTTTGAGGAAAACATTTAAGGATTTCTTTCCATATAGTGGACTTCAGTGGCGTACCGCGTCCTTGCAAAATGCAGTTTAAATGCAGCTTCTACGTGCTCTAAATGATCCTAGCCAAGAAATAAGAGTTTTATCTAGCAAAACGATTGGTCATTTTCTAAAAAAATTAAAAATGTATACATTTTTTAACCCCAAATGCTCGCCTTGTCTAGCTCTGCCATGTGCATGCACTCTGTGCATTCCGGGTCAATACAGTTAGGGTATGTCAAAAAACTCCCATCTCATTTTCTCCTCCAACTTTAAAATCATCCTACATTGCTGCAAAAGTACCGACCCAATGTTCACAAAGTGAACATCCAGAGAAGGTCAAACGCCCTTTACAAAAAAGGAATGTAGGACAATTTTAAAGTTGGAGGAGAAAATGAGCTAGGAGTTTTTCAACATACCCTAACTGTATTGACCCGGATTACACAGAGTGCGTATGTGGATTGCAGAGCTAGATAATGTGAGCATTTAAGGTTAAAAAGTATATGAATAAAAAAAGTATAGAAATTTCTTATAAATAAGAAAATTACAGATAGTTTCGCTAGATAAGACCCTTATTCCTCGGCTGGGATTGTTTAAAGCTATTTGAAGCTGCATTTTGGACGTTTAAACTTGTGGCCACCACACAAGCACACTATATGGATTTAGTATTTAGGAGATAATTCCTGAAATGTTTTCCTTAAAAAATATAATTTCATTACGACTGCAAAGAGAAAGGCATGAACAAGATGGCAAGGGGGCGAGTACATTATCTGTACATTTTTGTTCTGAAAGTGAACTTCTCCTTTAAAGTCATTTGATTATAAGCATTTATTTTTAAAAATACAATAACAAAGCAGTTGCAAGTTAGCATTACCGTGTATTTGTAATCTTTGTCTTTCTGTCTTCCTCTCCGTCTAAGTACAGGCAGTTTTTCAAACTGATGACCTCCTTCAAAAGGAAACGTGGCTTTAGCCGGGACCCAAGCTTGGTCTAGGATCTCCCCAAACATCCTGACAAAATAGAGACGGCACGGCCGACGACTGGGATCTGGAAGAAAATGTTACAATATGGCACCAATGGTTTTTAATAAAAGGTTTTACCTCATGAAGTGGTTTCTGTCATACAAAAGGTGACCAAAACAAAAGATATCACCTTTCATTTTGGTGTGGACTTCAATCTGTGGGTCAGTGGTTATATGACAGGGCCACCAGGGTCTGCGGTTGAATTTGGCCCACACGACATCTTCAACAGAGTACTTTATACCTGGGAGCTGCTTTTTCTTTGGGCTGTTGGACTTTGGGGTTAAAATAAAAAGTCAGTTTAATCATCATTCATTAAACATCAATAACATGAGTCAAGACAACTTGTGTTGTTTAGGCTACTCTTTTCAAATACATTTCAGATACTCTCACCTTGCCAAAAGCCATTTGTGGGTAACAATCTAACTACAACCCACCATACTACGGTCCTTACGGTGACAAAGATCGTGGTCAGCTAAGTTTTACAATAAAAGTATTAACCAGCAAGCACTTAGCATACACCTCTGCTCCACTACTTGAAAAAAAAAAACGAAGTCAAGCTCCTGCTCAACGAAGAGGTGTTCAGCTTGAGGGAGGGTAATACAAATGACTTTGCCTATGACAACTTGTAATTTAAAAACTGGGCAACACCAACTATAAATAAACATAACTCAGCCTACAAGTAACAAATATGTTGTTGAAGTCAAGTAGTTAGTAAAGTGTGTAATTTCTACACCACAAATGTCCCATATTGAATTGCAGTGACAGTTTTCAAACCAATTACCCAGACACCCCCCATGCGCTACTTGTCCAAAAAAAATACTGGTTAAGCCAACATTGTTGTGGCAAAGCTATATTTTGATGGTGTCAGTGTTTACATTTTTTAACCAAATCAACTTATGAATGGATCAAGTTTCTGCATATTAATTACACACCTTTAACTAAGGAACCATGCAATTACTATGTTGTCATATAAATACTGTGCTACTTATTAGCACATACGTCAAATACAATGCATATTTTTGCTGCACTGTTTATCGAACTGGTCTTTTACAGTGATAAACCAACATTTCATTTTGATATTATCTACATTAGCCAGTCACTGTGGTCAACTGAGTGACTTATGTCACTCAAGTGATTCTTATGTCAGTTAGCTGCTTGATTTTAAAGTTTTTCTCAGTTGCTTTGGTGCATTTTCAGATGAGAAATGAAATTCTCAACTACTTGTTCAATCTCCACATCAGAAAAGACAACATCTAATCACTTGCGCACATTGTAATAAGTTTCTCATTCTTTTGAACAAGTTATGATTGCTTTAGTACATTCATGCAATTGATTATGTACATTCGTACATCAGTTGCTAATGTCATGTTGCTCAAAATGTATTATATAGTTCTCTGTGCAATTAGTTCATCGTATAAGTCATTAAATGCAAAATGGCTGATCTAGTTGTCAAACTGTCAAGTTTTTTTTTTACACATTTCTATTAGCCTTTTTGTAAATTCGCTAAATTCGGTGAATCTTGACTTTCACTAATATTTCTTAATTTCTGTGTAAAATAAACATGCACTTAAATATTTAAATGAATAATACATACAGTGGGGTCCAAAATTCTGTTAGTGAAAATGCTTATATTTAGCATTTTTCTGATTGCATTTTTTTCCCCAATACAAAACAACTTTACCTTGCTTTAATCAATGAAGCACTTGAGCTGCTCCTTATATGCGTAAAACCTGATCATTCAGTTATCCAGCATAATTTGAAAAGTCCCAAAGAGCACCTTGTGCTTCAGTGGAAACAAAAACGAGTTCACATGATCAACGTCACAAATTTGGTTACCAGATTAGTGACTTAGAAATTGTTCATTCGTAACATTTCTTTCAACTTAACTAAGTTTATTATAAGGTTTGAATCACATATTTTCAATGTGTTTTGAATCTTTGGACCCCGCTGTGTGCGCGCGCGCGCAATTAATACATATACAGTGGTGGACAAAATTATTAGAACACTAGTATTTTCACCAGCTAAACATGGTTTTAAGTCAGTCATTTCTATATTTTGCTGTAGTGTGTCAGTAGGAAATATCAGTTTATATTCTCAAAACATTCATTTTGCCATTAATTGTAGTAATCCAGTGAGGTTTTTGTTTGCTCCACACAGAGATCTGATCTCATTATCCAGTCTGTCTGAAATGACATGAAGAAACAGAACAAACTGAGACAGACTAAATACAGAAGAACTATGGCAATATCTCCAAGATGCTTCAAGAGACAGCTAAAGTACCGTTAAAAGTCTTAGGCCATTGTGTAAAAATACTGTAAAAAGAGGATGCGGTCAAAAATAGATTATATCTATGAACTCAAATCAACATTTGGTGTGACCATCCTTTGCGATTAAAGCTGCCTTTTGCCCTAGGTGCGTTTGCATCATTGGAGATATTGCCACAGTTTTTCTGGATGTAGTCTGTGTCGGTTTGTTGTGTTTTTTCATGTTATTCCAGACAGACTGAATAATGATGAGATCAGATCTCTGTGTGGAGCACTGGCTGTTGTCAGACTCTATGTGCAAACAAAAATATCACTGGACAATTACAATTAATGGCAAAATAAATGTTTGGAAATGTAAACTGATATTTTCTACTGACACACTACAGCAAAAGATAGAAAAAACTGACTTAAAACCATTTTTAGCTGGTGAAAATACGAGCATTCTAATAATTCTGGCCACCACTGTATATGCAGTGTATATGTATAGACCAACTTTAAGTTTGTAAACATTCGGGATGCACGTGCATCATGGTTGCAGTAAACCTCGGAGAGATAGCCTTTACAGCTAGAGAATTACACGGATACGGTACAAAATAGTTCAATTTAAAAAGATTATAGATTATATTGATTAAATGTCATTTTCAAAATGTTCTCTGCATATTACAAAAGCTTGTCATCCAGCGATAAGCACTGTTATTCAACAAAATTGACGTTAGACACTGGGATAGTCTTACAGATCCGAAACGGGGATGACTTTTTTGTGGGCGGAGCCTATCTGGTGGCAGAAAATGACGGTTTTCCAGTGGCAGTCTATGGAGCCATAAAATAAAAGATTTAACCTCACTATTCACTCACTATTTTTGAGTTAAATCGAGTTATAAAGTCCGAATTAGGAGATATAAACTTGCATTTGCGAGAAAAAAGTCAGAATTGTGAAATAAAATAAATGTTGTGTAAAAATGTTAATAGTAACAGGTTTAAATAATATTTCATGCTGTAACTGTAGGGCTAATACAATACTTCCTCTATGAAAAGCGTATGTAAATATTATGTAGACCTATTGTTCAAATCAAATTTATGCTTTAAAAGTAATCATAGCAGTTATCATCCATAGTATGTACGTTTAAATGTATGCGTTTAGCTTTAAATGGCGTCTGATGACAGTATTCCATAAAAATGATTTGCATTTCGATTTTGATATTAGAAGGCGCAAAAATTGTTTTTTCTCTTATTCCATGGATTTCACCCGTTTACCTCCACTTGTTACCAGTTTTCCACAACGGCTATGCGCGTGCAGCTGCAAGTGACGTAACTGTGACGTCTACTCCAAATTGGTCTATATGTACTTTATGTACTATATGTATAGATTTATATACTGCATATAAAAAATAATGGATTTTCCGTCCTGGACAACAGTGCGTTCTTAGGTGGAAACGCTTTAACAATAACTCGTACACCTGTTTGGGGAAAAAACACAACGAAGACAACAAATTATAAATCTAATGAACATAAAAGCCTCTTACAGGATTCGAATGGGAGTCACTGGGTGAATTTGGTCTTTTTGAGAGACCAGCGTTGAATAGTGAAGCACTGTTTTCAGTGCTGGGCAGATCACAGTCACTGTCTGAATAATCATCCATACTGTCAAAATCCTCCATCATGACCTCGACGGGCAAATGTGAGGGACTAGCAGAAGGGTCAGACTTCACTGTATTTTTAGAAACAAGGTTACTACTTCCATGTTTGTTTGTACTTAGGTCCAGCCTGTGGCTGCTAGGAGCCTTTGCATTTGCCAGATTTCGTTTCTGGCATTTCTTTGACGCGTCTTTAAACGGTGGCACCGCATCATGCTCCTCCTCGTCATTATCCTTGCTGTCCCCACTATCAAACAGCGTTGACTCAAAATGCAAAAATCTACTTGGGATGGGTGGAAAATGTTCCAAGCTATCAGAGCTTACTGGTGAGAAGCCATTTTTGTCCAGATCCTGAATAGTAGTCCTGTCAGTGTTTCCTTGCGAACTGGACTGAACTGTGTGATACAGGCTTATTCCGAACTCACTTCCGCCAATGGGATTGTGCATGAGCAATTTACTTCGCCCGTGAAAGTCCTTGTCCTGCAAACTCATGTCGGCATGGTTCACCATAGTGGTCAGGTCCTGAAGCCTCCTCAGCGGGCTGTAGTTGGAGGTGGATTCTCTCTGATTGTACGCGTACGACGATGCGGGGAGTTTGTAGCCAGAGTTTAAGAAATGCATGGCAGACCCCTGGTCCCCCTGTCGCTTTGTGCTCTGGTGTCCACAGGAGCTGATGCGGCTATTAAGCGCCTTGGTCTCCTGTGGATCACCACGATACTCCGAGCCATCCCTGCCAGCCACTTTGTAGGACTGATTCATGTTGTCCTGGCTCCATCCTGCGACAAAATACAGGGAAATGCTTTTAGATTATGTCCTTTCAAGAAGACCTATGGAATTACAACTCTAAAACTAAGGGGTTTGCTGCACAAAACACTAATGAGTTGTGCATCAAACCAAACATTGCAATCTAATTCAAAACAATTATGCAGCAGACAAGATGATTCCACATTAGCATGACATTTTAACAGCAAAACACCAGCATGCACATGCAACATCCATGCTGAAAGCACAGATTAAACCGCTAGCTGGTTTCTGACTGGTGCGAGTTGGATGACCATCTTTGACCAGCTAACCAGATGCCAGCTTAAGGTGGTCATAATGTTTGGAGCATGGAAACCGGTCGACCAGCTAATGACCATCGTAAACCGGCTAGAAACCAGCTACCAGGTTCCAAAACATAGCTAGCATCTTAAACTGGCTTTTGTAACAGGGTGGCTACTCGGGTTTAAGTCGCAACCCTCGTAGGCCGTCTTGTCAAGAATCCATCAAGACAAAGATAAGAGAGCTTGAAAAAGTCAACATGAATCGCTATGTCAAAGACACTTTGATATGCCCCTACTGGACTGTTCAAAGATGACCTCTGCCGCGATTTCAGTGTGAAAACGCTGGTAAAGTATGTTACATTATCATCATGTGCATCAACAGTTCTCATACAGTCGTACAGCAGTAAAGTCAACCACGACGGTGAGATAAAAAAACGCACCAAATACAAAAGGTACAGGAGAGAAATCGCCGGTTTCTTACCATTTACGACTCGGTCACGACAAAACCACCGGAAAGCCCTTCAAATTCGAGCATGTAGCGTTACTTTTTGTCAATTTGTGAAAGCGGATCTGCAAAATCCCAGCAGCATTTGCACCAGTAGGCCCGGCCTCGGCACTCATTTCTCTCTCCAACATCAAAAATGGAGATTAATAAATAAACGAGAATGAAACTGAGCGCCTGTCACTTTCCCCCGAAGCACCACGTCAATGCATCGAAACCACGTTTTTCAGCGGCCACGATTTCTATTGAAATACATGATTGTTTGCCCCGCTTGCCGAGTACCCCTGGTTCTATGTGTGTGTGTGTGTGTGTGTGTGTGTGTGTGTTAAAACAAGCCCTGACTGACTGTCTGTGTGTGTGTGTGCGCTGGTGAGAGCGACCAATCGGCACAGCACACCCAACCCCCAGTCAGTGTAACATTCACATCCACTTAACCCGATTCACTATTTGCCAGGTACATCTCTCACTTGCGCTAAATGCATGTGGACAATGTGCAAGCAAATGCAAGTTTAACTTGTCCCAAACGCGTCGTGCATACAGTCACAGTCGGCGCGTTGGGCGCATGGAACCACTCTATAGTGAGCCTCTGCTTTAAAACCTCACGCCATTTGTTTCCTTGTCCTAACAAAGGCGTAACTTCCTCCATTTTAGAGAGACCGCTCGTGCTTTGCAAGGTAGCCGACCACAGTAACTCATATGGGCAGAAAACACAATTTATTGGTCTCGATCAGCAGACACATGCTCCGGCATGCTTTATTTTCTAAGTTTTCTTTGCGCATTTTGTGAGTGGTTGAAAATTAGGCCATGCCAAGCATAAGTGTAATATGTCAGACAGTTATGGCAAGCTTGTTTAACATTTATACCTTACTTGGAGCTAACTGATATCTTTTATGTTACTACTCACAGTTACTGGTGTTCAACACTAGGTTGTACTCCGGTTGTTACCATTTTTATTCTTACTAGTAAGATTTTTAATTCCTATAAATTCATACCTGTCAACCCTCTGGGATTGTGGCATTTTGCCATCCCGCTATCCTGTTTAAATATTTCCAGTATATCACATATTCTTAATCTTTTATTAAAAAAAATCCAACTGGGCGTATTTAATTACCATACTCTAAGCCAGAGGGCGCACTCATGCAGCAAGTCTAAAACAGTCATAATTTATGACCTACCAAGAAATCTCTAATATGGACAAAGACATCCAGTTATTGCTATTGCTTAAGCTTAATAAATAAAAAAGTGAAGTTTTCAAGTCATCTCCAGGTAATGAACTATCTGGATGATGCAGCACTCACACGGCATTTAATACAGTAGCCTACAGAAATGATCAAATATATAAATGTTAAATAAAATGTGTAGTATATAAAGAAATAATAATATTGCCATGAGGAATATAGGAAATATAGAGTAAAAAATTGCCCAAAATTATTGCAGGGTTTGTATAAATTATGCTTGATGTGACAATTAAAAAGCAACAGTAAGATAAGACATATTACAATTTTGATGGAAACTAGTGTCTCCTAAAAAGGTACTAGTATGTAATAATTAAGTTTATTAATTTTTAAAACTAGAATGGATACCAACAAAATTGTCACTATTGGCGTAGTAGCGGAAAAATAAATGCTAATATCCAGTGGCTAAGTATTATTAACATTAAAATTAAAATAAACCGATTTAAAACGTATAAATAAAAAATAAACAAATACGATATGAATCATTATTGGAATAGTCATTAAAAACCTACTGTGTGTTAATGACAGAAACAGATGGCCGTAAGGTTAAATGTTAAAATGGCTTGCCACAGCCATGCGTCAACGTCCATTGTGTCAAGGGATAAAATGTAACTTGTTTATCGGCCTATCTTAAGACTTCCCGTACGAAATAAATATAGAAGCGGCAATACGTTTGCAATAAAAGCTATTCTAGTCTGTCAACTTTCCTTTTTTGAGAATTGAGTCATGTTATAGCTTAACCGCGTACATTGTTTGTGTATAGAAACTAATTTAAGATAACAACAAAGACAGTATGAGCGGAACTATGAATTGCCCGCTGTTTCTATTAAAATCTTAGTACTTTTGAACCATTCTTTTTTGAAAAGAATGTAAAAATTCTAAATTCTAAAAACTGTAAGTCACATTATTATATTGAATTATGCTTAATAGAGCGCTTTATGTTGCGTTTTATGTGGTTAACGTTCATAGCGCCATGTCTTAATAGATTTTGTTTTAAAATATTGACATATTTACAACATGAAATATAGTATTTCCTATTCAGCCCATGCAAATTAAGTTATTTTAAATATTTTTGGTTTTAAATATTTTTACTAAATGCATTCTATATATTACTACTTCATAATAAAGGTATTTTTATAGCAACATAATGGGAACTAGAATTTTTTTTTATAAATAATTTGTACAAAAAATCATTTCAACAGTTTTTCCACACAACTTACTTTTCTGGAGTGATAACTGTTTATTTTTGTATCAGATCAGGTGTATTCAATTACACAAAACTGAGACTTCTTTTAGTCCAGTGGTTAAAAACAAAAAAAGTAACATGGTATTTTAGAGTGGATCGTCGATCAGCAAAACAATTTTAGGTTGAACAGAACACGCTGGCTGATATAAACTCACAGTTATATTTACAAGAGCATGTGTAAAGATTACACAATTGCTGAAATCTGTGACTTGATGTTTTATCAAAAATGCACATCATCCTGTGTCTGAAAAGGGCACCAGATAATTCATAAATACATCAACAACAAAAAGATAAACATATCATTGGACATTACAAACAGAGCACTTTCACATACACATCAGTGGAACAGAGGAGTTATTACTAGTGATCAGCTTTTTCAAGTCAAATGCAATGTCCTAAAATCTAAACTGTGTGTGATGAAGACAGTTCCCAGCAGTAACTTTACATCAAAAAGTATTAAGTAAAAGGTAAAGGTAAATGTAAAACAACACAACTGCAGTTCTCTCTACATTTCTAAGGGACTGAAAAGATTAATAAGTGTTCAATACTGTAACTTTATTTCACAATACTACCGTCATGCACATCTGTACAATAGATTAACATACGTCATAGAGAGAAAGGTAATGCTAATGGTCTTTGGAAAAAGATACACAAAAGGATAACACTGGCACATACACGTGAGTTGAAGTATCAAAATCCATCTTTTTTTTCCTCCTTGCAAGAGTTTGACATCTCAAACACAATTCACTGTGACTTTGGACATGCACCCACATCCCGAGTCCCCCCTTTGCAATAAATAAAAAACGGTTTTCACTCGGTAGTAGTGTCTTTTTCTTTCACAGTGGCTTCGCACAAGGCCCTCTTCTGCATCATGGTGTAAGGGAACGGTGCACCGTTGCAGGTGCCAAAGTCTAGTTTGTTAAGCCTTGCCAGAGTTTTGATGCTGCCTGGAGGCCTACCTGGGCTTACCTTGTAGCCTGCAGCTTTGGTGGTGCCCAGTGGCCGTCCTGGGCTGGTTTTAAAACCTGCCGCTCTGGTGGTGCCGGGCGGTCGTCCCGTACTTGTCCTGTAGCCTGCAGACTTAGTGGTACCCGAGGGCCTGCCTCGGCGTCCGGACTTTCCGAGGCCCTTCTTTTTCTTGGAGCCCTCTGGAGCATCTGCCGCCCTCATTCGAACGGTTTGCGAGTGAAATTCATTCTGGGAGTCCTGCATCTGGCAGGACATGGGCTTGATCATGCTCTGTGGCAAGGGGGGCAAGTTTGGGAGTGGCAGTTGTAGCGAGGGAGGTGGGGCGGTGGGGTAAAATTTGTTGGATGGTGAACTGCACAACTCAAAGTGACTGGCAGGGTGTTGCCCATCATCCCCAATGCTACCCAGACCATAGTCGTTGCTGTTGCTGGCTACTTGGTGCATCATTTTCTGTTAAAATGAAATAGATTTTAATACATTTGCTGTGTTATAACATAAAGTGGTTAATAAAAAGTACATCGGTATTGTGAAATAACAACTGGAGTGAGACATTGCAATACTTTTCCAACATCGACCGCGTCCATTGAAAGTGATTGATTGACGACGTCAATCAAAAAGAAAACAACAGGCCTGTGCAATTAACCTCTGAAAGTTAATGCAGAAGAAGTCGTAGCTATACAAACTATGGGAATATTCACACTTCAAGTATGTCGCGTCACTTTACAGTTAGATAAACACAATGTCTGGTCACAAAATGTACAACGGCTGCTTGATATCGCTTATGCAAGTCCATCGTTGTCCTGTCATTCTGTATCTTTTTTTCCTGCGCTATTCGATCGTTAATATGGATTATTCTTTTAATTCCTGCAAATCAAATTTAATTTAATATCAAAAGAGATGTAGTTTGGCGTTAAATAATGCAATAAAGAAAGTACTTTACCTCATCTGGAACGCGGATCACGGAATGTAATGGGTTAAATATGAAACAGATCTATCTTCCATTCTTGAAAGCAAAAGCATAATGTTATTTACGCAGGAATATGGACATTCCTATAGCGCAAGATGGTTTCTCCCTAAACGATCGTGCTAATTCTGGTTTATGGGATGGATATTTTTTTCCCGTGAACAGCTGAGCTTTAAAGCTGAAAGGCAGCCATTTTCACTAGAAAAAATAATAAAATAGTAAGAATAGCTAATACGCATGCGTCAGCTGCTGGTGGGAATTTATACTATTCTTTAGCAAATACCAGAAGGCCCTTGTGTCGGCTCACACGCCACTTTTGTCCTCGATATTTATTCTTTTATATTTTTTTATTTGTTGCTGACATTTGAAAATGTCACCATGTCACTGTGTCTATACTCAGTGTGTATTGTTGGGATGTTTTTTATGATTATTAACTTTTCTCTTTATTTAAGTCATATTTCCGAGGAGAGTGTTTAATAAAAGATTACGATGTGTAATGAAGATTATGAGAGCTCACAGGGAAAAATCACTGACATGTTCCCCGTCACCTAGATAAAATAAAGAATAAACTATATGATATTATATATGAACATAAAAACAATGTATGGATAAAAAATATTTAATGTGATATTTATTATTATTATTATTATTATTATTATATATAACATTATTAATATTATTATAATTATTATTTCCCCTGTTTTTTAACATAATAATAATAATAATAATACTTTTATTTTTATTATATATGATTATTAATATTATTATAATTATTATTTCCCCTGTGTTTCTTTAACATAATAATAATAATGATACTTTTATTATTATTATTATTATTATTATTATTATATAACATTGTTATTATTTCCCCTGTGTTTCTTTAACACAATAATAATAATAATAATAACAATTATTATTATTATTATTATTATTATTACTACTATTACTATTATTATGTTTAAGTACTTTACTGTCCAGCTCTGTTACTGGAAGCTTTTCATCGAACACTGTCCCCAAAAATATGACTCTTAATAAATATTAATTGTTATAAAAATATTTAAAATATTTAAAGTATATAAATAATGTTAAATAATGTTAAAGGCCATATGAATGCTGCTCCTTCACATAAGATACACAGAAACACAGGGGAAATAATAATAATAATAATAATAATGAATAATGAATAATAAAAAATATAATTAAATACCAACTCAGGTACCAACTTATTATTAATAATAAAGAACATTATTATTATTATTATTATATACACAGAAACACAGGGGAAATAACAACAACAACAACAACAACAATAATAATAATAATAAATATGCTAATATTATTATTAGTATTATTAAATAACATTATTGTTGTTGTTTTATCATTGTACTTTTACCGTCCAGCTCTGTTGCTGGAAGCTTTTCATTAAAACTCTCCTTGGAAATATGACTTATAGAGAAAAAATAAATAAATAAATAAAAACTTTCCCAACAATAGACACTGAGTACAATGATATAAAGTAGTAACAAAGTAGTAATAGTAATTATCATAATATCATTATTATTATTATTACCTTTTTTTTTTTTGTTTATTAAAACCGAAAAATGTAACGGTTCTCAAATTAAAAGTTATTCCCCTTGTTCATCAGTGGGCGGCGCTAAACGCACAGGAGACAAAGCAATATATCTGCGACAACTGCTACTATGGCGAAGACTTGACTGGTAAATATTAATAAGGTCGTGCTGACGTTCATTGACAGCTGTCCTATTGCGAACGCCTGGCTTCTAAATATTAATTAGATCATAAAGATTCAGTATAGTAATCCACCAATGGAAAAAGCCTGGCTCCTGAATATTAAGAATGACGCCTTCGCAGTAGTAGGATTCGTTATTTTGAATGCGGATTAGGTGACCGTCAACCTACATGAGCGGATTCTTCGTCGGTGCTGCGCATCATAACCAGACTCTGACCGAAATCAAAGGAGCTTTGGGCTGTAGTTTTAATCGTTTACTGCTTACAAAAAACAGCAATTCATCGATTTATTCGTGAGGGAGTATGAACTAACAGCGTTTCGGGTCATTTTGCGGCCTTTAAGTATTTCAAGTTAATCTAGGACTCAACAGCTTTATTTTAAACTGGGATTGATTACGTTGACGCATGACGCCAAACCCAAATAAAGCACTCTGAGTCATTTTACCTTGTTTTTAACAGTACTTGAATGATTTAAGGAATTGTCGAGAATGGACGAGAAGGTTTTCACGAAAGAACTGGACCAATGGATCGAGCAACTGAACGAGTGCAAGCAACTGTCGGAAAACCAAGTGAAAATTTTATGCGAGAAGGTAAGATCCGCATGACCCGTGTCAGTGTTGCATTGTATGTTAAAACACGTGTTATGTCAGGCGGCCCGTGGGCGCAGCAGCAGCAGACTGTCTAAATTTGTTATCGGCTCAGATACAGTTGCAGTGCGCCGTTCCCACTGGCCGCTTATCCGAAGATGGCGGTGCCGAATTATTCTATTATTGGCCGTCTGTGCGCAATGAATCTGACTATTGGTTGATGGCTGTGCAGCGCAGTTAGCAACCAGGTTATGCCCACTTTACTGTTATTAGTTGTCAGGCAGAGTTTTGGCTTTGCCTTTTGCTTACGGGACTGTAAATGTTCAGAACCACCAGCATCTGTTTAAAAACCCTTGAACAACCCAATTTTTAGCGTTATGTATAATCTATGTTCGTTCAATGTGTCAAAAAGGTATTTTTTTTTTATGTAAATCGCTTAGGAATATTAAAACTACCCAGATTAATTCAAGTGGCGCATGCAGAATTAGTCCACCTGCATTAATCACTATGACCTTATTCTGTTAAACCGAAAATATTCAATGTCCTATAACTTTAGCTTCACAATGTAAAAGTGAAAATGTTCTGTTCTTGCCTTAAAATAGTTGACCTAAAAATGAAAATTCTGTCATCATGTACTCACCCACATGTTGTTCCAAACCTGCATGCATGAGCCTGAGTTTGTATTAGGAAAGCTATACATCATTTATAAATAATATAAAAATAATAATTATTATTGTTAATTTATTTTTATTTTATTATGACAGATGTTACCACGTTTTTAGGTAATCTGACACATTTTTTACAAAACATTTCCATTTCCAAGAACAAAGACCCAACTCCTCATGAAATCAGAATTTAAGTTTTTTGGATTTTAGTATGAATATAAACTAGTTAGCTCCAAAACAATGGCTGCATCCGAAAGCTCTAAAATGCTGCCTTCGGAGGCAGCATTCCAAGGCAGGAAGGCATCAAGGCATGTCCGAAAACAAATTTGGTTTCACTTCCTGTCTTCGGAGGTACCTTCTTCTGATCGAATTCTGAAGGCAGCATAGATGTATGCTGCCTTTGATATCCCAAAATGCTGTGCGTTCCATTCCGGGACAGTTAAACTAAAAAAAAGTTTCATGAGGTGCCTTCGTGCAAAAACTCTGCCTGCAAAGGCATTGACTGATTGACAATATTCGCATTTACAAAATATAAGCATTCAAAACTTACAGTCTCTAACTTCCAATATGGATCAATGATTTTGATGACATCACCCTGCACTTCAGCTTCTCATCAAGCTTTCTGTCCAATCAAATGCTCTCTAAAATTCAAAAAGTCCCACCCCCACACTATAAATAGACGCTGAAGCTGCGGTTGAAATCATCACTTGTTTACAGAATTAGTATTGTCTGTACAGAATGAATGGCTTGTAGTGCAGTATATAGTGGATAGGGAACGATTCAGACAGTGTAAATATACTTTCCATTGGGGTGAAAGAAGTCTGGTGTCTTGCAAACCGCCAGAGCACGAGCGGATCATAATTTCACATTGAATTCTACATCAAAAGGTATATTTTATAGCGATATGGATGAGATTGTGGCTGCCATACGCTGTCAAATGCGGCTTAATGGCTCTGCCCAAACTGTTATATAAACTAAACACTATTGGCTATTTAAAAAAAGGAAGTGGGACTGTTTGATTGTGCATCAACACATAGAATAACGCTGTGTGTTTAAAAGCACTTCAGTGGACCTTTAAGCATATGCCATTATAGCAATTTTAAATGCAATTTAGGTTAATAGTAGTTGAGACCATCGTTTGTGTGCTTTTGTTGTCTAACCTGCCTGTTTTATTTATTGTAGGCTAAAGAAATTTTATCGAAAGAGTCAAACGTTCAGGAGGTGCGTTGCCCGGTCACAGTATGCGGAGATGTACATGGCCAATTTCACGATCTTATGGAACTGTTTAAGATCGGGGGTAAATCACCGGATACTAATTACCTATTCATGGGAGACTATGTGGATAGAGGTTACTATTCAGTAGAGACAGTCACACTACTGGTGTCTTTAAAGGTATGCGAATAGATACAGCTTTAATATTTAAGTTGTTAATATGAGAAAATGTTTATTTGCATTGTTAACAGCTTGTTTTGTCCTTGTCTAGGTTCGATATCGAGAGAGAATCACCATCCTTCGTGGAAATCACGAAAGTAGACAGATCACACAAGTTTATGGCTTTTATGACGAGTGCCTGAGAAAATACGGAAATGCGAACGTTTGGAAATATTTCACAGACCTCTTTGACTACCTTCCTCTTACAGCCCTTGTAGACACACAGGTAAACTGTTTTGTGCCTGACAGCATTTTATCTGTCGTAACTGTTCTCGATTCGTTGCATAGTAATTTGAGTGCACGTACAGCTTAAGCTTTGTTCTGTCTGGACAGATTTTCTGTCTCCATGGAGGATTGTCACCTTCAATTGACACGCTGGATCACATTCGCGCGTTGGACCGCATTCAAGAAGTTCCCCATGAGGTATAAACTCCACCTGTGAATATCAGAACGATGTATAGTGTTACTATAATCAAAATCATTAAGAATCTCAGCTGTGAATATTACTCACAGGACCTTATGAAATCTTATTGGCAGGGTCCCATGTGTGATTTGCTGTGGTCAGATCCAGATGACCGCGGAGGCTGGGGGATTTCCCCAAGGGGGGCTGGGTACACATTTGGTCAGGACATCTCAGAAACATTTAACCATGCCAACTGCTTGACTCTGGTCTCACGAGCTCACCAGTTAGTGATGGAGGTAAAAGAAAATGATCATTTATAAATATACGGTTACCATTATAAATATTTATTAATGAGGGATTGTTGGACACATGAATGTTTTTAGATTTTTAGAGTAAAAGTAGGTTTCATTTTTAAAAATAAAAAGCTAAAATTAGCCCCTTGGGGTAAGATGGGCTCCTCAGAATTGGCACAGAAGGCCCCAAGTGCCATGTTGTTATTAGTGATATTACACATTTCACAATATATATTGATAATACTTATTGTAATTAACAGGGTTATTATTATTCCATGAATTAGATCTTTACTTTTCTTTAAAAGCTGTAGGATAAATGAGTAAAATCATTAAAGTTGCATTCATAGTGTTGTTATTATATGACATATCTTCAATTGCAGTAGGGGTAATTAATATGTATACATTCATATGCCTGTATATAAAAGTCATAAATCTCTTTTACTGAGTTTGTCTTGCATTGTTTTCAAGTAGAATAGTTGATTTAGTATTTCACAATAATAATTTAAAGAATATAAAAATATTAGGACTGTCAAGTAATTAATCGTGATTAATCACATACAAAATAACTCAAACTTTTATTTAGTATGCGATTAATTGTTTGACAGCCCTAAAAAATATTAATACAAATTTTTGAATTAAACTTTGAATGAATACATTCGACGTCATTAATTACATAAAAATTGTATTTTGACAGTTTAGTTGAATAATTGTAACTGATGACATTGAATTTACTCATGTAACAAACAACGTTTAATATCTGCAACAAAAATGATATACACGACCAGTCAAAAGTTTTTGAACAGTAAAATTTTTGTAATGTTTTTAAAAGAATTCTCTTCTACTCAGCCTGCTTTAATTTGATCCAAAATACAGCAAAAAAAAATAGTAACACTATGAAATAGTTTTACTATTTAAAATAACTGTTCTCTATTTGAATATATTTTGAAATGTAATTTATTCCTGTGATCAAAACAAAATTTTCAGCATCATTACTCCAGTTATTAGTGTCACATGATCCTTTAGAAATCATTCTAATATGCTGATTTGCTGTTCAAGAAACATTTATTATTATTATTATCATCAGTATTTAAAACAGTCGAGTACATTTTTTCAGGATAGAAATAGAAAGATCCAAAGATCAGCATTTATCTGAAATAAAAAGCTTTTGTAATATTATACGCTATACCATTCAAAAGCTTGATAAATGCTGTTTTTCTGAACTTTCTATTCATCAAAGAAACCTGAAAAAATTGTACTCAGCTGTTTTCAACATAATAATAATAATAAATGTTTTTTGAGAGGCAAATCAGCATATTACAATAATTTCTGAAGGATCGTGTGACTGGAGTAATAGTGCTAAAAATTCTGCTTTGAAATCACTGGAATAAACGGCATTTTCAAAATATATTCAGATAGAAAACAGTTATTTATAAAATATTAAATAGTAAAACTATTTAAAAATTTTACTGTTTTTGCTGTACTTTGGATCAAATAAATGCAGACTTGGTGAGCAGAAGACACTTCTTCAAAAAAACATTGAAAATATTTTGACTGGTAGTGTATATCATTTTTGTTGCAGATATTAAATGTTATTTGTTACATGAGTAAATTCAACTGTAACATGAAAAAAATGCAGCATATTTTAAATAAAAAATTTAACAGAAATATGAAACTGTACAAATTTCTACAAATATTCAAATAACTTTTTTGTTTTGAATTTGTAGCATGTGGATAATAATACACCTACTGACTGGTGATTACTGACTAATATATTTTTAAAACACTCCTACAGGGTTACAACTGGTGTCATGAACGTAATGTTGTAACGATCTTCAGTGCACCTAATTATTGCTACCGATGTGGTAACCAGGCGGCGATCATGGAACTCGATGACACGCTCAAGTACTCCTTGTACGTATATGACATTAAGCGTTGATATTTTCCCTTTCCCTGTGTTATATATTAGTATTTTTTTTGCTGTTGTGAATATTAACAAAATGACTTTTTAGTTTACAGTTTGACCCTGCCCCACGCAGAGGAGAGCCTCACGTCACTCGTCGCACTCCAGATTATTTCCTGTAAGATGGGGAATCTATTTTTTTGTAATTACAGCATTGCAGCACGATCTGGCCAGTGGACAATTATTATTCATAGGAGACATGCTCATCTGTTCAAATTTTCCAACGCAAACCCTTGTCCTTGGACCAAAACATGTGCCATATCTATACTGCAATAAGATAGATGCAGTCAACAAACACACAAATGTAACAGTACTCTCTCATCTGCATCATGTACTTTTCTCTCATCTGTATTGAAAAAGCTGTTGTGTTTTTGATCAGAATAAGGGTTTTTTCCAACTACTGGGTTTATGTGCATTCTTCTGAAACGCTGTGTTTTGGAATATCATTTTGAATATACACTCTAATGCTTATGACTGGATAATGTACAAGTTGTGATGAGCTTAAAATAGTGCTGTGTATTATAGCTGCATTTTCATGCTGCATGGCCTCGGGTACACAATGAGCTGTCATCTGGCAAATTTCCGACTGCTGTTTTAAACGATTGCCTACTGCAGTGTTTGTTACAGGTGGGTATGAGACACTTTAGTTTGAATCCCTTTTTGATGTCTTTTAAGCACTTTTTCAATGCAGTATTTGTTATTGTTCTTAGTTTAAAGAGCAGTGGTTTTGTTTGTTTTCGCTTTTGTATGTTACTGCGTTATTTCCCAATGATTTGTAAATCAGAGCACAATTAAATAGGGATTTGAACGGCAATAAAGACTCATGCTATTTATCTATGTAAAGTCTGTTTCTTTTTAGACAGCAGCTGTACTTCCTCTGCTGTAGGATGCTGCAGAATGTTAGCAGTGTTGCTGATTGATTTTAACTGTCAAATTGGGTCATTGTTGTTATGCAGTAAAATGTCCTGAGCCACTGTAACTAGAAAAACTAAATATGCCTTTATTGGAATTTAAGGAATTATTTCTTAATAGTTACAGTACAGCAGACTTACGGTTTGAAAAATATGATCGGTCAAGTTCAGGCAACTATTTACACTATATATATTAATAGTATATTAATCATTATGCTATTTTCTTTCATTTTATCTAACAATGAAAAGATAATAAAATCCAACGCTTGCTCATGACGTAATGTTTTGTTTTACATTTTTGAATTAGGGAAATAAAATGAAAAGAGGAAATATTTAAAAAAGTTATTTTATTAAAAATATTCCTTAGCAAATGTTAAGGAAACATGTCCAACAACCATTTAAAGGATTTCAGTTCACTGCCAGAATTAAAAAAAAAAAATCTTGATAATTTACTCACCCCCATGTCATCCAAGATGTTCATGTCTTTCTTCAGTTGTAAAGAAATTAAGGTTTTTGAGGAAAACATTCCAGGATTTTTCTCCACATAGTGGACTTCAATGGTGGCCAATGGGTTGAAGGTCCAAATTGCAGTCTCAGTGTAGCCACAAAAGGCTCTACACGATCCTAATTGACGAATAAGGGTCTTGTCTAGCAAAATGATCAATCATTTTCTAAAAAAAAAAAAAAAAATTAAAGAGTATACACTTTTTAAGCACAAATGCTCATCTTGCACTAGCTCTGCGATGCATTAAGTAATCACATTGAAAAAGTCAAACGTGCTTAGTACATCTGTGTACGTCGGTTCAAAAAGGTAGGGTAGGGCTAAAAAACATCATCTCATTTTCTCCTCCAACTTCAAACTTCTGACATCGTTGTTTTACCTTTTTTTGTAAAGAGGACTGACTTTCTTTGCATGTTCACTTGGTAAACACTGGGTCAATACTTTTGCCTACGTCGCACATGCGTGATTACGTAATGTGTGAGGTCGAGCTAGTGCAAGAGTTGCATTTGTTGCATTTGTGTTTTTTTATTTAGAAAATGACCACTTGTTTTGATAGATAAAACCCTTATTTCTCGGCTGGGATCATGTAGAGCCCTTGAAGCTGAATTGAAACGGCAGTCTGAACCTTCAATTCATTGATCCCCACTATATGGAATAAAAAATCCTGAAAGGTTTTTCTCAAAAACCTGAATTTCTGTTCGACTGAAGAAAGAAAGACATGAACATCTCAGATGACATAGGGGTGAGTACATTAACAGGAAATTTTAATTCTGGAACTCATAAGTGTCACTTAAAATTCACTCCTATGTTCACTTGTGATATTAAGTAAAATATGATTGTCATTTTTGGCGAATTATGAGAATATTTTACACATACAAGTGCGGACATAATGTAATGCATAACAGGAATCAGTTGGTCGGTGTTTAAAATATCCACTAGATGGAGCTTTTTGCTTAGACCAGTTACCTAACTGTAATTAATTGTACTTTTGAATACATTTTTAAGCAGCTCTGTGGATGAATCTATCATTAACCCGCTTCAAGTATAAGTTTACTTAGCTTTAAGAAATAGCTATAATAACTATAATATAATATAATAATAACTATAATTATCATAATTAGCAACAACTATAATTAGTATATTCATCTCTTTCTGTAGAGACAAATTAAAATAAAAAAGGTTCACTGCGGATCCTTCTGGCATACAAATGACATTTAAGTTAAGAAAGAAAAAACTCACACAATAAAAAATCACAAAGTTTAAAGCTTCACGTTTCAGGTAGACAATCAACAGTTAAAAATGAATGCCATAAAAACTGACGACTTGGAACGGATTTGCATCTTTAAAGCTCATTAAATTTCATAATCAAAATATTTGCATTCTTTCGATTTCATAATAAAAGTCTTTTGGTTGGTTAGCTAATCTATTTGATCTTACTCGCTGAGCGTACGCAATTAAAATTCGGTTGCTACCTGTTTATAGTTTTTCCAGTATCATTTTCGCAATATAAATCTATTGTTACCATGTTACAAATATTCCTCAAGATATTGAAAACTTTTATTTTGAATTATCAACAGCGTCTCTGGTTGGTTGGGCCAGAGGGTGGGGTTTACTGCAGCTCACTTCACATTCATTCGTAAATACCAAATTAGCCTCAGTGTCCGAGACTGATATCTGCTGCGGAGTGCTGTGATTTGGTCTGACGGCGAGCTTTGCACTGTTGCACTGTAAGTAACGTGACCTATCTTCATAGATTTTCACGGATGCCATTGTCAAGATATGTTCTTTTATACTGGCTGCATTAGAGTGTAAAACCTTATGTTGCCAGTGAGTGGATTTGTGATGTGGCATCCAGAGGTTGATAAAGCGGTGCACAGCTGGAGTTGTACAGATGGTTTTAAAAATTAAAACTAACATTGATTATGATGTTTATCATTTGGAGCATCCCTCCAGTATTTATTTAACATGATATTTAAGCATTATATAATTCATATCTGGATTTATGACATATTGAAAAGCCCAATGGAAGCCACCTAACCGGTACTGACTGGTTTTGAACCATTCTTTGCCATTGGGCTACAATGATGAAATTCTAACAAATGATTTCAAGGAGACACCACATAATTAATGTCATTTATCATACATTCTTTTGCTTTGTGAAAAGCATCGTTTTAACACACAAAATACAGCCTATGAATTAATATGTGTGCATGCATATTGAAGAATACAGATTAATATATATATAGTCATGAATGCATACTATTGGGCAAGAAATGGGCTGTTTGGGGAAAGTGTCATGAACACACGGCGTCTCTGTTCAAAGTTCAGTTCTGATCAAAAGGCCCGTGCATCGGTCAGTATCTTATCACTGCAATCCATACTGTGTAAGCGCTCTTCTAGTGTTTTCATTGTTGGACAACGTAATGTGTAGTTGCTTTGTTGCGATGTCCGAATCGTGAATCAGTTGTTCTTTTGAGTCGGATCTTTGTTTGGCGAACCGGTTGAGCCTTTGCACACATTTTTGTCAGACAGAATCAACAATTGACTCATTAAACCGAGAATCATCTCGTCAAATAAAGCGAAATTAAACTTATTGGCAAATAGAAGAACATGTTACATAATTTTTGTACGTATGCATATAAAGTTGAGTTGATTTTACGGAATTGCTTGTTATAAAAACATTCTGCGATATTTAAATGTATTTAATGTAAATATAAATTGTAAGTTTTAATCATTTTTGGGGTTATGGCTGATCTGGGCACATTAAATTACATAAAGGCCATTATTAATAAAACACAGTCGAAAAGCAATGCCTATATATTGAAACGTTTGTAAGCATTTAATATGATATGCCACAGTGCAGTGTATGAATCCCTGAATTCTTTTCGAACCGGTTCTTTTGAATCGAACTGTTCGAAAGAATCGATCGGACGTCCCATCGCGATTGAAACGTGTTAAAAACGGGACACGATAATAAAGTTGGCTCAGCCAAGGCAAAAAGATACCCCAAAATAATAACCTCATATCATTTTAAAACCCACTTACGTGGAAAAGCAAAATTTGGAGTCTGGTATGATCTTTAGTAATCTTGACTTTCACTGCATGAAAATGATGCAAGGAAAGTGAATGTTGACTAAGACATTCAGTCCTTCATATTCTGTCTAATATCTTTTGTCTTTCACAGAAGAAAGATGAGAATAAATGAGAATGAATAAGTGATAACACACCTACACACTGAAACGTTTCCAAGCATTTAATATGCCACACTGGGATGTATGACTGAATCTCTGAATTCTTTCCGAACCGGTTCTTTGAATCGAACTGTTTGAACGAATCGTTTGGCGCAAGTGTGCCGGATTGAAACGCATTCCAAACAGGATGCAGCTCAAGCTAAAGCATCAAGTGATCTCGTGCAAAACACATGAACATGATTAGATTTAAACAGACAGGGCCCACTTTTGTAGCTGTCAGCAGTGAAACACTTGAATTATTGCTCTCCCTTTAGCCGTCTCGGGTGCATTGTGAGGATAAAATTCCACATTTAAAAGCATGAATGATTTTATTTCTTTAATTCTGCCATTGAGAATGCAAATAAATGGTGTTTATTCTTAAAAGTTTTATCTGAACTCAACCTTGAAAACATTTGATAATGACATTGGCTCACCCATGGCGTGGCTCACCCAAAAATAGTAACCACATATAATTTAAAACCCACACGGCTTTCTTTCTTCAGTGGAAAACAACTCCATAACCTTGACTTTCACTGCATGCGAAATGGTGCAATGAATGTGAATGCTGACTTTAAGTCTGTCACATTTTGAGTAATATCTGTAGTCATCTTTTACAAAGGAAAGACGAGAATTAATGAGAACGAGTGAATGAACCGATGACATTTTTTTGAGATAACTGTCCTCTTAATCAACCCCCCACCCTGAGACTCAATTTCTAATCTGGTGCTTTTCCTGGTTTTATATCCACATTTTTCTTCCTGTAAGAGCATATGAGCGGGCATGGCCATTTGTAAATTTTATGGGTTTGGCTTTTGGTCTCATCCACGTCCAGCTATTTTTAGCTGTACAAAACAGCTTGCTTTGCTGCATAATATTGCAAATTGGTGTGTCCTACCATATTATTTTAATGTACTATTTTCATTATGAGCACACTGGTTTGTAGTGCAACCAGTTTTACCATTTACTGCACATTGTTATCCTTCTTCTTATTTCCCTATAGCTGCTAATGAATAATGCATTAAAAAAAGATGGATAGAAAAACAGATGATGTATACAGAGACACTGCTTTATATGGGAACTAACAGCACCTAATGTCGTTTTCAGTGTGACTGATGTTCAAGCCTTTCTTTGGTTGGCTGGTCAACTGTGTCTTTAGCAGCTACATGCTGATTCAGCGGTGGCTTAATCAGGAGAGGAATGTCATGTGCAAGCATTATTTGGTTTGGTTTCTAGGAATTTTTTTAAAAAAGGATTCACTAGATGATATTTTTACTACATTGTTTTCTCCATAAAGGAAATCTAGTAAAACCTACTGTTCTGTAAAGATAAGGTGTTTTTAACAGTGTAATATTTTCACAGTGTACCATGGCAGCTGAGCTCTCCACCTCCATAAACATTAAAGAGCCACGCTGGGATCAGGGAACATTTGTGGGTCGAGCAAAGCATTTCTTCACTGTCACAGACCCGAGAAACATCCTCCTGTCAAATGAACAATTAGAAAAAGCACGTCAGATTATTCTGGATTACAAGTAAGATTCTACTCTGCATTTACAGTTGAGGTCAAAGGTTTACATACACCTTGCAGAATCTGCAAAATGTTAATTATTTTGCCAAAATAAGAGGGATAATATAAAATGCATGTTATTTTTATTATTTAGAACTGATCTGAATAAAATATTTCACAAGTGTTAACATATTGTCCACAAGAGAAAATAATATCTGAAATGCAACTATTACAGAAGGTTCAGGGGTGTAAACTTTTGAACAGAATGAAGATGAGTACATTTTTCCTCATTTTTCCTATAGATCTTATTTTTTTCATTTAGTATTGCCCTTCAGAAGCTACAGAGGATACTTACATGTTTCCCAGAAGACAAAATAAGTTAAATTTACCCTCATCTTAAAATTCAAAGTTTTCACCCCCGGCTCATAATGCATTGTGTTTCCTTCTGAAGCATTCAATTTGTGGGACCTGAAAGATTTTTCTGAACAGCAGGCAGTTTCTATTCAGAAACTATTCAGGACAAACAAGAGACACAAGAACAACAATCACAAAAAAAAAAAAATCACAGCTATGGATCATTCAGCTAACAACACAGTATTAGGAATCAAGCATAGGTAAACTTTTTCTAGTTCAGGAAGTTGCAATGAAGTGGAAATCAGATACTGTTATCCCCATAAGTCTATGGTTAACGGAGGTTAATAACTGTGTACCCCTGGAAAAATTAACATGCTGGTTAAGAAATAAAAGTAATGTATTTCATAAAATTTGGCAACCCCTTTTCCGTCATACGGAAGAAACCTTAATTAGACCGGATATAGACCGGATGGACTCTCTTTTCGAGTAAGGTTTTGCACTGTAATAACTATGAAATCCTGTATCATTCCATTCTTTTTTTCTTTTTTTTCTTGTATTGTCTTGTCTTGTGTAACAAGTTATGTAAGATTTGTGTTTTGTAATTCTTGTTTATGTTATAGTTCAAAAGCAAAATAAAATATATATAAAAAAAGCATATGTAAACTTGTAAAATGGGTAATTTTTATAAATTCAACTATTATTTTCTCTTGTGGACTGTATGTAAACGTCTTTTATGTGAAATATCTTATTCAGGTCAGTAGTAAATAAAAAATAACATGAATTTAGTTTGATCCCTCTTATTTTGGTAAAATAATTAACATTTTTAATGATTCTGCAAGGTGTATGATAAATTTTGACCTCAACTGTATTTATGTACTTTTGCATTGCATTTCATTCTACGAATGCTTCATAGTTTTTTAGATAACGATTACAGTATCATCAACTTCCATTTTTTTCTCCCTCAAGAAAAGGGGTGGTAACACCAGGTCTGACAGAAGATGAGCTATGGAGGGCAAAATATGTTTTTGACTCAGCATTCCATCCAGACACAGGCGAGAAAATGCTCCTGATTGGTCGCATGTCTGCTCAGGTCCCCATGAACATGACCATCACTGGATGCATGATGACGTTCTACAGGTGAATCACGCTGGTTTATGCTGTTTAATCTTTTTTGTATTGTAGCTGTAGGACTTGGTGGATATTTCTGGATGATGAATACGTACATACAATGCTGAATATTTATATTCTTTCTTGCTTTGTAGAACAACTCCAGCAGTTCTGTTCTGGCAGTGGATCAATCAGTCTTTTAATGCAATAGTCAATTATACCAACAGGAGCGGAGACGCTCCCATCACAGTAAAGTGAGAGGACTTTAGATCATGCATATGAACATTAGTTTCACTTTTTGCATTTAATGGTGTTCTGTTTATATCTCTAAACTCTTGATGTGTGTTCTTGCAGCCAGCTTGGTACAGCATATGTATCTGCCACCACAGGAGCCGTGGCTACTGCTTTAGGATTAAATGCATTAGCAAAGGTAATGGTCTTGCTTTTTTATGTTTAAGGGCTATAACTCTTTCACCGCAAAGTAATAAATATTAGTTTTTACTGCTTAGTGCTCACTCTTTGTGTTTATGTATTAATCAATATTTATGTTTAACTAAAAATGAATTAATTTTACTGTCTTCCAGCATGTGTCTCCACTCATAGGACGCTTTGTTCCTTTCGCTGCTGTAGCTGCTGCTAACTGTATTAATATTCCACTCATGAGACAACGGTAAATAATTATCTAAAACAAGTCTTTTGCATAAAGAGCGTTAAACTAATTGTACTAGGGTTTCTCAGAATTGGTTGTTCGGTACTCATGAAATACTGGAATCACAAACACGGTCTCTCAATGCATTTTATACATACAGGTCAAAAGTTTGGGGTTGGTAAGATTTTTTTTAAAGAAATCTGTTCACCAAGGCTGCATTTATTTGATCAAAAAAACAGTACAACATAATATTGTGAAATATTACTATAATTTAAATAATTATTTTTATTTCAAATACATATTTTAATATAGCTACAAGCAGCAATTATCAAGGTTAAAGTGCTTTTAAAGCCTGTAAATTTAGTGAGGATGTAACCACTTGGATCATAGATAGACAGGACCGTTTACAGCCAATACAGGCTTTGGGCTTTTGGCCCACCAATCTGCCTATGTTAACCTTGTCTAACAGGTGCTCAAAATTCAGTGGCCGATGGCGGCCATATTTTTTTATATACGCAAATGTCCTTACAGGCACTTGCAGCACTTTGGACAACGACACGGCATACCAGGTCAATTGAACTGATGGGCACATAGTTATAGCCATTTTTGTTTTTTATTATTATAAATATTTTTTCCGTTACAGCACCACCAAGTGGCCAATCTCCATGATTTCTTTCTGTGACCTCAGATTGAGCTCTTACATGCATGATCAGAATTTGGGAGAAACTAACCTTTTCGAAACTTCGAATTAATTAAACCAATTGCTTCACAAAAAGATTTACTGTTTCGAAGCGCTCAACACCACAAGCTAGTGATGCCCGCTGGACAAAAACGTGTAAATGCAACAAAAACTCAAGCTAAAACATGCATAATGTTTTACTGCAAATGTTTTATTGAAACTATAATACATTAAATGCAATTAAAATAACAAAATACCACTAAATGTTAAGTGTCTGTATAATATGTTGTTTTTTTAAATATTTTAAATTAATTTGCAGAGCTTGCCTTTTGTTTTATGGACAGCTTCTGTATAAAGGCCAGTAACTATTAACTACTTCTAATTCTTTAATTACACAAATGTCTCCATTAAAAATGTCTACAAATAAGAAACTGATCCGAGATCAGGTAAAAACCATAGACACTGGTTCAATGGTTCGCTGCTGGGAGGCGATCCAAATGAACTCACCGGTTTACAGAGATTGCCCCCCCCAAAGGCAAAGCCTCATTTACTGAAATCACGTGACTTTGGTAGTTTAATACGGGCACCAAACCACTGTTACGAAACAGTTGATTCACAAAAGTTTTGAAGCTTCATGAAGCAGTGCTTCGAAAGCACCCATCACTAGTTTGGCAAAGATATCTCATTCCGTTTAGGAGTTATAGGCATTATAGTATAAGCTGCACTGCCCCTTACAAATGTTTTGGTGACCTGTTGCAACAGTGAGTTGAAAGTTCAACTTTTTTTTTTGATCATTTTTGATATTCACTCTCCACAGAATCTTTCTGTACTGGTTTGGTTCCAATCAGGTGAAAAACCTAGGACTAGTTTGCAAAAGTAGTTATCTAAAAAAAATCCAAAACACCCGAAAATTTTGAGACAATCAAATCCGATTAAACTTTTGGTTTGTTGTAAGGCCAAGGAATCCAGTGATATAAGACACTTGAGCCTGTGACTGATAAATGGTTCAGGAGTTATGAGTGATTTCGTACTTTTGATTGCTGCAGCGCCCGTCAGGCCAACTGGGGTGAGCCTTTGCAATGTTGTAGACCCGGGTAAAGCTGCGTTCACACTAGCAGCGACTTCTGTCGCTGCATGTCGCCAGTGGCTGACGATGAGGTTGCTAGTGGGCGTTCTTACTACTTGTTGCCTTGGCAGCGAATCAGGTTTCTTGCCACTAAATACAAACATTTTGGAGGCAAAAGACTAAATATAATATAAATATAAATTAAATCTGTACATACAAACAAAAACGAATGAGAAGCAGAGCCTACTTTTTTTCTTTGAGTATGTTTATCTATGGCTGAGAGAGGAGAACGATCACATGAGCTCTACAGTCTTCATTCCTATTGGCTGTCGCTCCCGAAAGTCGCTCTTCATTTGCATAAAGTTGAGGGATTCTGAACTTGGTCGCGTCGCTGGACACGCCCCATCCGGTCGCCAACGGTCGCTGTAGCTCGATGTCGCGCTTGTTGCCGGAAATCGCCTGGTCTCCATTGAAATGAATGGGATCGCGTCGCTTTGTTGCTGCGTGTCGCTTGTAGTGTGAACGGGGCTTAAGTCGAACGTACTGTTTTCCTTTTGTTTGGAGTGTTCAGCGAGTTCCGTCACGAAATGTATGTCATTCAACCCGACCAGTCAGGTTGTGAACGTATCACTATGACTTTACGTTCGGTATCTTTAGGCTCGCTGTCAAAAATGCCAGTGTGAATGCTAAGCAGACCCAGACCAAATGTATTATTTTCCTTTTTGGTCCGGACCAAATGAACCAAACAAACCAAACTGCAAGTGTGAACGCACCCTAAGAGAGATGAATGTTCTACATCAGAACGCCGAATTCTGTGTCAACAGAACATTGGTCCTGGAGTGCCAATATCCTGCAGAGTTTCACTCAAACCCTAATCAAACACACCTGAACAATCTAATCAGTGTCTTCAGAATAACTAGGGCTACAGGCAGGTGAGGGTTTTTTTGGAGCTAAACTCTGCAGGACAGTGGCACTCTAGGACCGACGTTGCCTATCCCTGTTGTAAATGGTGTGAGTACTACCATCCCTCCAAGTTTCAAGTCTCTACAACTTACAGTTTGGTCTGAATGATTAGTTTTAGCTGGAGAATGCTGATCCTAGGACACTCTAACAATGACTAGTTTCTTAAACCCATAAAAATGTAAGTTATACTTAAATGGGAAAAAAAAAATCTAAAAAAAAATCTACTGATCCCAAACATTTGACCGCTAGTGTATTTAGTGTGTCGCTGTTCATTTAACAACATGAAGTGATGTGAACTATGTCGCTCCTTTTGTGTTTCAATCAGGGAGCTCAAACACGGCATTCCAATAACAGATGAGAACGACAATCGGTTAGGAGAATCTTCAAGGGCAGCTCAACAGGCCATCACACAAGTGGTGGTTTCCAGAATCCTCATGGCCTCTCCGGGAATGGGTTTGTTTACTCTAAATCTAAATCTAAAGTCTTTTATTAAGCTGATTATATAGAATGAACTTTGCAACTGCGTTTATACAAGTATGCACATACGATGACGTCCAAAACGTCTTAGAGCACACTGAAAATCTGGAATCTTATTTAACCTACAAATCTTAAATCTTCCTATAGCCATCCCTCCATTTTTAATGAACTCTTTGGAAAAGAAGGCCTTTCTCAAGGTAATTTCAAAGTTACATTTTGTCTACATGACTGAAAATCTTAATGAAAACTGTTTAGCACTAGCAGAGCACGTACACACGTACCCTACTACAGTGTCCGGTGTGCTTGAATGCATTAGCCCTTAAAATGGCCCCATAGAATCATGGGCTTTGTCACAAGGTTGATTTTCTCCCCCCCTGTATTTTTTCAGAGGTTTCCATGGATGAGTGCACCCATTCAAGTTGGCTTGGTTGGGTTCTGGTGAGTTGCCAAAGATAGATTGATGGTCTAATAAATGGTTATTTCCTGAAAGGCATTCACAAATTTGTGACCCATTCTTCTTCTTAGCCTCGTGTTTGCAACCCCATTGTGCTGTGCGCTGTTCCCACAGAAGAGGTAAGAATGTTTTCAAAATGTTTTGGATTTACCGATTTTGTAATCTTTTGAATCTTTTTGTTTTATGAATCATTCTACTTTGTCTAATTAAAATCATGCAGCTCTATGGCAGTGAGCCGTTTGGAACCAGAGCTGCAGGAGAAGATTCGAGCCAGTCATCCTGGAGTAGAAACTGTCTACTTTAACAAAGGACTGTAAAGACAAACGTTGGTGAATCTGCTCTCTACTGTAATGGTTTCACGTACCATCTCAAACATCTCTTTGTGTGCCAAAGTTCACCCGTTCCTCTCCAGGACATCCTGACTCAGTCATTTTGTAAGATGTTTTTACATTTTAATTGATTATAAGCTCAATCCTCATTGTCTTTGCTGATCTTTGCCAAACTTTTGTCTGGGATGTGTATGACGGTGCATACTACTCTATTTACATGTAGTATTTTTTTTTTATTTTAATGTCTAAAATTACTTTGTTTGCTGCCAGATTATTCCATGTGCCATTCAATGTCGTTAAGGATCAAACATGGCTGGTGTTGACCTTGTTTTTCTTTTCCGTTGATCTGTATTGCATTGTTGTTGTCAGTGTTTTGTTTTTATCTCTTCATGACGATTGCAGTTTATACGTTACTGCCAAATTTCATTTCAAGACAAATCAAGGGACCTCTTAATGACAATAGTGCAATCCGTTGAAAAAGTTGCCAAATACAAACCTCTGCTGCACATTTCCTTAGATGCAGGTTTAATAAACCGATAAAATACAGCATGGGTTTTAAAAAGAGTTTTATCTATTTTACTATTCTCAGTATTTGAGTTTAACTAGAACGTTGTACAAGAATAGCGCACATGTTCATATAATTTGCCTGTCGACAGTGCATGAACAAACTTTTTTGTAAATGAAATAGTGTGAGTTAAAGTTCAACGTGTTCTCATTGACTGTTCCAAAGTTCAGTCCTCTAGCAGTTCAAGGTAACACATACTGTTTTTCACTACAAACTTATCAAACCTGCATCTGTTTTCTATTTAATGAAAACTCATTTACTTCAGTCCATCACAAAAACTATTTTCATGTGCCATATTTTGTTCCTTTTTAAGGTAACACACAGCGGTCTACAACATTAGACATACCAGAATATCTAGATCTAACAATATAGAGGTTAATGACTAATGGAAGCTAATGTGTCACTTTCTGTATCTTTTAAAGAAAAGACACAGTCCAAATAGTATTTTTTTTATTATAAAATAGTGTGACTTTTCCTTTTATGAAGTGCAACATTGCCTTTTCCCGTTTGCCATCGACACTACATGGCCAAAGTACATGGACAGTTTCTTTGAATTAACAGGTTTGGCTATTTCAGTCGTTTATGATGACAAGTATTAATGCAACTGCATAAAGAGAAAAAAAAACAAAAAAAAACAACAATAATCCATAAGCAATTCACACAACTCCAGTCCATCAATTATTATCTTGTGAAGTGAAAAGCTGTATGTTTGTAAGTAACAAATCCATCTTCAGACAGGACTTTTTCAATGCAATATTATGGATAAAGACATGGAATAACAGCTATTACAAACAGGTTTTTTCTTCACAAGACTGGACTGGAGTCGTGTGGATTACTTGTGAATTATTGTGATGTTTTTATCAGCTGTTTGAACTCTCATTCTGACGGCACCCATTCACTGCAAAGGATTCACTGGTGATCAAGTGAAATAATGCTAAATTTCTCCAAATCTGTACACTGTAAAAAACAATTTGTTGAGTCAACTTAAAATAATTTGTAACCTGGCTGCCTTAAAATTTTAAGTTCAGTCAACTCAAAAAAAGTTTATTCAACTTGAAATGTTAAAATATACAAAGTGACAACTTAGATATCTGAGTTGAATCAACTTAAAATTTTAAGGCAGCTGGGTTACTTACTCATCTGTTAAGTTTAGCAAACACAAATATCTAAGTTGTTACTTAGTACAACTTAACATTTCAAGTTGACTAAACTTATTTTAGTTGACTGAACTTAAAATTTTAAGGCAGCAGGGTAACAAATTATTTTAAGCTGAGTCAACAAAATGTGTTTTTTATTTTTTACAGTGTACTGATGAAAAAACAAAGGTGCCCAAATTTCATTTGAGTGAACTATTCCTTTAATGCAACTGCATATAATGACACTCTATAGAACTGTATGTTAAACTTAATGCCCAAGATCCACAAAGAACTGACTTACCACCTTTTTGAAATGAGATGACTGGTTTACACAAAGCCCTGTCCTTTAGGATGAATTGTAATGCAGACTGTGAACCAGTTCCCATCACTGCAACACTTGTGGAAAGCCTTCCTAGAAGAGTTTGGAGCAAATGAATCAATTAATGCTTACTGTTTCAAATTAGGAGTTCAAAATGAGAACAGTGTTTGGGTGTCCATGTATTTTTGGCTATGTTATGTATTTTTAAATTTAATGATGTTAATCTTGACTAAGTCTCCATGTGTTGAGGTACTTTAGTATGTTTAATGTTTAATATGTAATCTACTAAGAGAGCAAGATAGTTCTCAGTTGTGTGGTGAGCGCTCTGATCTTTGTTGTTGTGAGATGTGCCACATGTATTCAGTTTCTGAATGTAGTGTTGGCAGTAATGAAATCAAACTGAGAGCATGTACATTTCTGTGGATATACTGCTGGTTATGTTGGTAGCCACCCTTTGTTTTTGTTTTAATTGTGATGAAAGCACAACAGTTCTTGTTCTTCAAGATTCCCTGAAGGTTTCTAGCATTATGCATCATGTATCTCTGAAAGATGATGGGTAGGGACTTTTTGGTGTTTATAATTTGTTTAATATTATTTTGTGGCTAGATCAGGGTCGCCAGCGTCACTAATATTCACAGGGCCCGGGACAAAATGTTCAAAATTTATTTTCTTCGTCCCCCCTCAGTGATGGCCCTAGGTGCTCAGATATTTTCTATTCCATTTGAAATATAAATGAAATGAATTCATAACTGCTGCAACCTAACAGCTGCTGGATTGTTCAGGAGAATCACAACAGCATTGTAGCCATGAGGATGTTTCGACAGGAATTTACAGTACACCTGTTCTTTTTGACCTTAACTGTAACTGTATGCTAAGTGAAACGCAGTGTTTTCCTGGACAAGAATACATTCCCTTGTGCACTGTTTGTTTCCTGATCCCATATTATGTATTCAATAACTCAAGACATCTGCATACTTGGAACAAAATGGGAATACTCTGAGGTGACTGGTGTGACTCAATGGTCTGCTCTTAAAATGAACAAGCCGCTCTGATTCGTACAATAATTTGTTTACAGTTAATGAGATGGGAGTACGATTTTCAAGATGAATATTTTAAAAGTGTTTCTTATTTTACAGTAAATGGGGATATTGTACTGTGTAGATTACACTGTACTGTGTGGATTACCTAAATGAAATAAAGAGTATTGAGCAATGGATCGATTTTGTGGCCTGTCCTCTGTTTTTAGTGCACCACAGTAGATTTTAGGGCTGTGCACTTTAATTGAGTTCTTCAGCATGAATGAGCAGAAATTTGTTCAGCATACACTGAATTTGTAATGGTTTTACTGGTTACAGTGGAAACTGTAATGGTCCCTGTTGGTCTAATTTGTCACTTTGTTACTAAATCAGAATGGAATATGTCCCAAAACACCACAGGAAACCATTTTTAATAGTTTTAATGATTAATAGTTGATGGTTTGTAATGTTTGTAATGATATTTGTAGTGGAAACCACTGGAATTCCTGATGGTTTTTATTGTTTTTCTCAGCAGGGTTCACTTACCTTCAAATCGATGTTGTGCTATTCATCAGTATTGTTAAATGAGGGAAACCGACCGCGCCTCTTCTTATTCTCAGACATTTCTGTGAAAAAAACTTAGTTCTGCGAACAGCTATAAAACCATTTATCTGAAGGTGTCTGAAGGAGTCATAATTGTGCCCCAAGTGTCTAAATATGTCTTCTGTTGCTGACTGTAGATAAGGGGTGTAAATAAAACGGGTAAAGGGCGACACATACTGGACATCTCAGTGCGGAACTCAGCATTAGCCTACTGGCGGTTTACTGTAGACACATTACACAATAATACAGAATCTGATCATCTGTAGATAATCATTTTTTGATAAGATTATTTTGTGGCCAGATCAGGGCCGCCATCGTCACTAATATTTACAGGGGCCAGGACAAATTAAAAAAAAAAAAAAAAAAAAAATCCCCCTGATGGCTCTAGGTGTTCAGATCTTTGATATTTCTTATTCCATTTTAAATCTGATACTTAAAAATAAATAAATAACTAAATGAAGAATCACAACAGCATTGTAGCCATGAGGATGTTTCGACAGGAATTTGCAGCATTATTAATTGTATACTAATTGTATTTTAATATTAGTAAATAATTGTATACTAAAGGAAATGCACTGTTTTCCTAGACAAGAATACATTCCCTTGTGCATTAAACACAGCATGTTGTTCATATTATGTAATCAATAACATACATTTTGAAACAGTAAGACAAGAGGTTATATAATAAATAATTACACCAGTTAAAAGAAGTTTTTGAACAGTAAGATTTTTTTTTAAAGAAGATTTTTTTTGTCTCTTTTTAAAGAAGTCTCTTCTGCTCACCAAGCCTGCATTTATTTGATTAAAAAAACTGTGAAATTTTTCACTGTTTAAAATAACTGCTTTCTATTTGAATAGATTTTAAAATGTAATTTATTCCGGTGATCAAAACTAAATTTTCAACATAATTACTTCAGTCTTCAGTGTCACATGATCCTTCAGAAATCATTCTAATATGCTGATTTGCTGTTCAAGAAACATTTATTATTATTATTATTATTATTACTATTATTATCAGTATTTAAAACAGCTAAGTACATTTTTTTAGGATTCTTTGATGAATAGAAAGATCCAAAGATCAGCATTTATCTTAAATAAAAAGCTTTCAGTATATATATACACTACTGTTCAAAAGTTTGGGGTCAGTAAGACTTGTAATAGTGTTTAAAGAAGTCTCTTATGCTCATCAAGGCTGCATTTATTTGATTAAAAATATAGAAAAAAAACAGTAATATTGCAAAATGTTTTTACAATATAAAATAATGTTTTTTATTTTAACACACTTTAAAATAGAATTTATTCCTGTGATGAAAAGCTGAATTTTTATCAGCTGTTACTCCAGTCTTAAGTGTCACATGATCCTTCAGAAATCATTCTAATATGCGGATTTATTATTAGAATGATCAATGTTGGATAATATCAACAGTTGTGCTGCCAAATATTTTTTTTTTTTCAGGATTCTTTCATGAATAACAAGCTTAAAAAGTACAGTGTTTATTCAAAATATAAATATTTTATAACAATGTAAATTATTTATTATTAACTTTTAATAAACTTTTAATTATTAACTTAATACATCCTTGGTGAATAAAAGTATTAATTTCTTAAAAAAAAAAAAAAAAAAGAAACAATAAAAATGTACTGACCACAAACTTTTGAATGGTAGTGTATATATATATATATATATATATATATATATATTTTAACTTTCTATTCATCAAAGAAACCTGAAAAAATCAGAATCAGAATATTAGAATTATTTCTGAAGAATCATGTCACTGAAGTAATGATGCTAAAAATTCAACATTTAAATCACAGGAATAAATTACATTTTAAAATATACTCAAATAGAAAACAATTATTTTAAATACTACATTATTTATTTGACTGTTTTTATTGTACTTTGGATTAAAGAAAGAGACTTTTCTGTTCAAAAACTTTGACTGGTAGTGTATATAATATTTGTGTATTAAAATGAAGAAGCTGTTAGTTTAGTTAACTATATCTGCTGAGAATCTTACCCAGCACTGAGACGTACTTGATTTGACACTACTTGCTTGAGAAAGACACTCAAACCAAATAAACAAGTCTTCTCCAAAACAAGTGCGTCTGTAAGTGCAGTAGGAGGAGTGACCGTGGGCAGCACGGACAGAATTTTAATTCAGCCAGAGGGTGTTTCCATCAAGTGGCCATATTAGAATGGTAGAGAGAGAGAGAGAGAGAGAGAGAGAGAGCGTCAGCGCAATAAATGAAAGCATACTGTCAGTGCTAACGCATTTATCTGCATGGCTGCCACAGATGTAAACATATATCCTGTAAGTTATTTGCCTTTTATATTTACTGCACAATATTAAGTATGCATATTCTTGATAAAGTTGCAATGTGTGCAGCGAGAGTTATCTGGAGTAGTTAAAGATGGTTTAAACTTTTTCATATTTCAAACTTTTCCTGTATTTATGTGCTAATATGTGCAACTAATTTGTTGGTTGCAATGGAGGGAAAAACATTTAGTGTGCTTGACTTTAATTCAAGCAACAAAAGAGTTTAATTTAAGCATTTTATTTAGCTCTGCTGTATATCACTGTTAGTAATGCTTCATAGAAACAATTTCTAGATGTGCTTGTAGTTTATATTTATAGTTTAACATCGGAGTCTTTCTCTGGTTAAATCCACTGTCAAAGTCATTTCAAGCTGATTAGTTCTTGTAAGTAGATCAGCTTTGGTTCTTCTGGTTGCAGCTTCAGCCAACGTGCATTTCAAGTCTGTAACGTTTTTACATTGGTGCAGCAGTATCATCCTAAGTCTGTTCATTTATGATTCTAAAACGCCCTTTAATTTGTTACACTTGAAGGATGTTTCTTAGGGCAAAAGCAGTTACTGAGAAACACAGGCTGCATAAAGAGTCCTTTGTGCCCCAGTGTGTGTGTTAAGAATACTGGGGCAGTGGAACAGATGAAGGCTGTGTGAAACACTTCCTTGTGTTTGTACAGAGTGAGGAGCTCTGAAAACCTCAGCATGCTGCTTTTCTCTGTGATCGAGACTCAAACCCGGGTTCATGCATACCAATATGCTCAGTTACTTACAAACTGACATGGGTCATCTTCTGCGCTTTGATCTCCCATATATGAATAGATACGTTAGGGTGGACTATATATTTGTGATAATATTTTAAAATATTATGACAATTTAAAACAACTGTTTTCATTTCGATGTATTTTAAAATGTAATTTATTTCTGGCATGCAATGCTGAATTTTCCGAAGCCTTTACACCACTCTTTAGTATCACATGATCCTTCAGAAATCATTCTAATATGCTGATTTGATGCTCAGGAAAGGAAACAAAATGACACTATCAAACTGTAATTTCTGTGATGCTGTAATTTCTCAGAGTGAGGAGATGAGGACTCTTTCTCTCAGCGGTCATGTCGGTTTTGACAGTCTTCCTGATCAGCTGGTCAGCAAATCAGTGAGCCAAGGGTTCAGCTTCAACATTCTCTGTGTAGGTGAGGAAGAAGCGCTTTTAAGTGCAGACCTACTATGTAAATAGTACAACTGTTGCAAAAGATTGCACGAATGTGCCCTCTTTTACAGGGGAAACCGGCATAGGCAAATCTACATTAATGAACACACTATTCAACACAACGTTTGAGAATGAAGAGGCCAGCCACTTTCAAAACGGGGTGCATTTACGCCCCAGAACGTACAGCCTGCAAGAAAGCAACGTGGATTTACAACTAACCATTGTAGACACCGTGGGATTCGGCGACCAGGTTAATAAGGAAGAGAGGTAATGCTTAAGACATCTATTACAGTTCAGTGACACTGATAATGACGTACGAAGGTCGAAATTAGGGCTGTCAATGATTAATTGCGATTAATCGCATACAAAATAAAAGTTTAAGTTTGCCTAATATATGTGTGTGTACTGTGTGCAATTATTATGTATATATAAATACACACAAATTAATGTGTATATATGTGAGAAATATGTTATTAATATACAAAATGATTTTATTTATATATAATATAAATTATATAAAAATTATAATAAATACATATGCTTGTAAATATTTTTTAAATATATACATGAATGTGTTTGTATTTATATATACATAATAATTATACACATTATACACACATATATTAGGCAAACTCAAACTTTTATTTTGTATGCGATTAATCGCGATTAATCGTTGACAGCCCTAGTCGAAATCTTAAACTTTTTCTTGTTTCTTTGCAGTTATAAACCTATTGTGGACTACATTGATGCCCAGTTTGAAAACTTCCTTGAGGAAGAGCTTAAAATTAAACGTTCCCTTTACGACTATCACGATTCACGCATCCACATCTGCCTCTATTTTATTGCTCCCACCGGTCACTCGCTGAAATCTCTGGACTTAGTCACTATGAAGAAACTGGACAGCAAGGTGCAGTGTTTACAAAGTGTTTGTTATAGATATATATATTCTAAAATTCTGTCATTAATTACTCACCCTCATGTTGTTCCAAACCTGCAAGATTTTGTTCATCTTCAGAACAGAAATTAAGATATTTCTGATGAAATCTGAGCGCTTTCTGACCCGGCATGGACAGCAATGCAACTACCAAGCTCAAGACCCAGAAAGATAGTAAGGACATCAATAAAATAATACTTTCTGCTTGCAAAGAAAACAAAAATAACAGCTTTATTTAACAATTTCGTGGTACTCTCATGAACGTGTGTCAAAAATTGACACTAAAGAGAAGAAATTGTTGAATAAAGTCATTATTTTCATTTTCTTTGCGCACAAAAATGTATTCTTGTAGCTTCATAAAATTACGGTTGAACCACTGATGTCACCTGGACTATTTTAACAATGTGGTAGTTGCGTTGCTGTCTATGCAAGGTCAGAAAGCTCTCGGATTTTATCAAAAATATCTTCATTTGTGTTCTGAAGATAAATGAACGTCTTATGTGTTTGGAACGTCATGAGGGTGAGTATTTAATGACATAAGTTTCATTTTTGAATAACCTACCCCTTTAATTTATATACACAGACTTGTCAAATTAATGTATATCAATATTTTTTCATCCCAACCAGGTCAACATTATTCCCATCATTGCGAAGGCAGACACTATATCCAAAAGTGAGCTTCAAAAATTTAAGATCAAGATCATGAGTGAACTGGTCAGCAATGGCGTTCAGATCTACCAGTTCCCAACAGATGATGAAGCTGTGGCTGAAATAAACTCTTCTATGAATGTAAGAGACGCTCGAGTAAAAATATATGATATCATGATATCAGATATGATGTTTTATAACAATTCTGCTATTGGTCAGAACAGACACACAACATTTAATGAGGGCTTGTGGCAAAAATACCACCAAAATGAACAGAAATCAATCAGAGGCGCTTAGATTAGTCACATGTCGGAGCTGTTGTTGAGTGCCTGCATTTGCGAAAACCCCCTTATCATAAACAATACAGTGCAGGTACGACGTAAATAAAAAATATTAATTTCGTAGCTTCAGTTATTATAACTTGTGCATAACTTGTGCTAGACTAGACTAACATCATGGACCGTCATGTTTGTTTGTTAAGCCAAAATGTGACGTGCTCAAAAAGAAACAAAAATGTTTAATATGGTTTTCTTTATCGATATTAATAATCATTACTACAATATAAACAGCAGTAATCTACAATAATGATTTTGTCATAATAATGCAGTCCTATGAGCTCCTGTTTTTTTTTTTTACATGTGTAATTTAGATACAATTTTAAACAGTCTAACAGTTAAAATATTGATTGAAGTAATTGGGTAAAGTATTTGGCAACATAGTATGGTATTTATAATAAAAAGGTGATTATAAATTGCCTTTAAGAATGTAAATGTGCACATTTTTATTGCCCCTTAATGGAAAAGTTCATTTCTGACCCTGATACACACTATATGATCCTATTTGGGCATCTTTAATGTTGAGCCAGTGACTTGTGTTGCAGGCACATCTCCCTTTCGCTGTGATTGGAAGCAGCGAAGAGGTTAAAATTGGGAACAAAATGGTGCGAGCCAGACAGTACCCATGGGGAGTGGTACAGGGTAGGTATTGCTGCTAATAGTACATTGTTTTACTTCAAATTAGACAAAAAGGCGTCATAAGGACTACACCAGATTATTAGTGAAGTTATGACATCCGGGCTTTGTCCTCAGTGGAGAACGAGAGTCACTGTGACTTTGTAAAGCTGAGAGAGATGCTAATTCGTGTCAACATGTTGGACCTGAGGGAACAGACCCACGCCAGACACTATGAGCTGTACCGCCGCTGCAAACTGGAGGAGATGGGCTTCAAAGACACCGACCCTGACAGCGAACCCTTCAGGTACTGCAATACACTTCCTTGCTGCTATTCTTCTCAGGAAGATCATGTAACAAAAGAGGCAGTAGAATAATTTTAAATTGTATAATTGTCATAATCATGGTGTCAAGTGAACTGAAGCATATGTCCTCACATACAGTCTGCAGGAAACATATGTGGCCAAGAGGAGAGAATTTATTGGTGAGTTACAACTCAAGGAGGAACAGATGAGACAGATGTTTGTCAACAAGGTGAAGGAGACAGAAGCAGAATTAAAAGAGAAGGAGAGAGAGGTAAGAACCACTGTTTTTCGGCCAGAAATGACAGAATTTCAAGCCATTATATTTGGCATTAACTCAAGATAATGTTATATTTGCACAAGCTTTACTTTAATGTAAGTGGTCATGTAAAACTACATTATAACTGCTTGTAGTGCAGACATGGCTTTAGAGTAAAATAATAATAATAGAAGAAAAAAAAATCTTAAATAACAATTAAATAATAAAAAATAAATACCTGTCACTTTTTGTTAAAAAATAAAATATTTAAATACTTGTCAATTAAAAAAAAAAATATATATATATATATATATATATATTTAAATACTTGTAATTTTTTATTAAAAATTTTAAATAAAAACACTAACACAAAACATACTTTTTCATTAAATAAAATATAAACTTTAAATGCTTGTCACATTTTATTTAAAAATAAATATTTAAATACTTGTCATTTTTATAAAAGAAAATTAAATATGCGTTCTTTTTTTATTAAAAACACTAACAAACAAAACATACTTTTTTCATTAAATAAAACAAAAACTTTAAATGCTGGTCACGTTTTATTAAAAAAATTAAATATTTAAACACTTGTAATTTTTTCCATAAAAAATGTAAATACTTGTCATTTTTATTAGAAAAAAAAAAACACTAACAAACATACTTTTTTAATAAAATAAAATAAAAAGTTTAAATGCTTGTCACATTTTATTTAAAACATAAAATATTTAAATACCTGTTATTTTTATTAAAAAATAACATTTAAATACTTGTCATGTTTATTAAAATTATTATTTAAAAAACACTAACATACAAAACATACTTTTTTAGTAAATAAAATAAAAACTTTAAATGCTTATCACCTTTTATTAAATAATAACAAAATCTTTAAATATGTGTAATTTGTTATTAAATAATAAAACAGAGTAAAATCGTAAATAATTGTTCATTAACTTAAAATTAAAATACAATTTTTATTAAATATGAAATGTTTAATTAAAAATAAATATTTTTATAAAAAAATATTTAAATACTTTTCGCATTTTAGTAAATAAATTCTAAACTAAATTTTCACAATTTTTTAAAATAAGCTAAAAATATGCAACTCTTCTCAATTAAAGTGAATACATTACAATTGCAAGTATTTCAACACTATAAACTGGAGCGTTAATGGGTTAAAGAATTACATAATTTAAATAAATTAATAAAATTAAATTAAATACATGTAAATTAAATGATCAAATTAAATACAATACAATTGCAAATATTTTAGCACTATAAAATGGGGTATTAATTGGTTAAATAATAACGGAACTCAAATAAAATTAAATTAAATGAAAGCGAATACAACTGCAAGTATTTCAGCACTATAAACTGGGGTTTTAATTGGTTAAATAACATTGGAATTAAATTAATAAAATAATAAAATGAAATAAAAATAATTTGTTCCATTAAATTATTAAATTAAATTAAATTAATTTTCAGTAAAATGAGCTCTTGTTCTGTATTCCCAGCTGCATGAGAGATTTGAGATGCTGAAACGTACACATCAGGAGGAGAAGAGGAACCTGGAGGAGAAGCGTAGAGATTTAGAGGAGGAGATGAACACCTTCAACAGGAGGAAAGTGGCTGCTGAAACCCTACAGTCTCTTCAAGGCAAAAAAGACAAAGAGAAGAAAACGTAAGCCTCCTCCTCCCTTTCTTTCCCATTTCAACCTCTGAGACTATCTGTTCCCGTCTCTGGTAGTCACCGTCTGTGAATGAGACTGATCTGTGTCTGCATTCACAAGCGTCTGAGGTCTTTTTGTTTGTCTGAGTTGGCTGACCGTCTTTGCTTCTTCTGGGCTCTGATGCCAGGGCAGAGGATACTGGGATAGAAGAGCTTCAACGCTGTAATATTAGAGCACACTGGCAGACAGGATCTTGGCATGTTTAAGGATAAAGTGATAGATGATGACACTAGTTGCCTGGTACTGCCAGCTGCCAGATCAGCATGCGTTTTACACCCCCTGATGAAGTGTGTTTGCCACTTTTTACACTCACTTTGAATAAAACGAGTGTTAGATTGCTTAAAATATGTGATTGGTTGATGGTGGTTTGATAACAGTATTTTTTTTTAAATCTAGCTGATTTTATTTATGCCTGTTAAACATTTGCTTTTCAGTTAATTTGGGACCCAAGGAAGCATCAGCATTAGTAACTACTCAGCAATTTTACGCTTGTCACACTTTCAGGTGATGATTATATGCAAAACCATCTCCTGCCTACCACACAATTCAGCTTGTAATGCAGTACATATCAGACGTGACACTGGACTGTGATGATCCACTGACGTGTACTTGATTCTCCTGGATTTACATTTTTATTAAAGGGATAGTTCACCCAAAAATTAAAATTACCACGATTTACTCACCCTCAAGCCATTCTAGGTGTATATGACTTTCTTCTTTCAAACCAATACAATCAGAGTTATATTAAAAAATGTCCTGGTCTTCCAAGCTTTATAAAGGCAGTGAATGGGTGTTATGATTTTGAAGCAAAATAAAGTGTGCCCATCCATCATAAATGTACTACACACGACTCTGGGGGGTTAATAAAGGCCTTCTGAAGCAAATTAATGTGTTTGTGTAAGCAAAATATACGTATTTAAAACTCTATAAACCGTAATCTCTAGTTTCCGGTTTTCCTTCAGAGTGGCGTTCCAGCGGATGACGTAGGATGTAGGCGAACATTGTGATGAACGTGAAAGTGCAGAGGAGAAAGCAAAACAAACATTGGTCAACAATTCAAAGTACAAAAAGATTTGTAAAGAAAAATTAGGAGGATTTCAGTATAAGCCAAGCCTTTGCTGTAAACAAAACTTGGTTCTTGGGAGAGTAGCATATTCTTTTTTTTTTTTTTAAGATTTATTTTTGGTCTTTTTTATGCCTTTATTTGGACAGGACAGTGTAGATAAGACAGGAAAGCATTGGGTGAAGAGAGAGGGCAAAGGACCGCGAGCCGGGATTCGAACTCGGGTCACCGTACTAACCGCAAGGCTATTGGCGCCGACGTGAGAGTAGCATATTCTCACCGGAGCTCACGCTACGCCTACGTCCTCTGTCATCCTCTGGAACGCCACTCTCTTGTGAACGTGCGTATTACAGTTAACAAAAGCTAACTTCAATGCATTTGTGTAAGAAAAATACCCATATTTAAAACTTTATATACTGTAATATCCACAGTTTACAAAGTTTTAAATATGGGTATTTTTCTTACACAAATGCGTTAAATTGATAAGGAAGGCTTTTATTAATCCTTCAGAGTGGTGTGGAGTACTTTTTATCATGGATGGATGGATGCACTCTATTGGACTTCAAAATCTCAACACCCATTCACTGCCATTATAAAGCTTGGAAGAGCCAGGACATTTTTTTAATATAACTCTGACTGTATTCGTCTGAAAGACGAAAGTCATATACACCTTGGATGGCTTGAGGGTGAGTAAATCATGGTGTAATTTTCATTTTCAGGCGAACTATTCCTTTAAATCCTGTCAGAATTTATTCACCCTCATGTTGTTCCAAACTCGCATTACCTTCTTTGTTTTGGGGAACATAAGATAAGACTGTCCCAAAATAAAGGTTTAAAATGACATGTGGGTGAATAAATTATGACAGCATTTTCATCTTTGGGTGAATTGTCTCTTTAAGTAAACATGAAGTTCTGTTTAATGTTGTATTGGTTTGATTAAAACTAGTTAATTTTGTCATTATCTTGTATTAATACAGAACTTGACTGTGATAACTGGACTGTTAACATATAATTTAGATTTTTGGACATGAATATATATTTCTTCTAAACAGTTTTACCAGACTGAAAAGTACTGTACAAAATGAATTGTTTTATATTAACCAGAATAATTATATTTGTAAATGTTAAATACCTCTGCTACACAAATACAACTGTACATTTTTCAGTTTAAAATAAAAAATACTTTTCCAGTTTATTTTGTTCTTTGTATTACTCATTTTCTCTAAGTATGGAGATTGAATGCATAATTTAATAAAAGTAAATAATCAAAAATACAGTTGAGGTCAAAAGTTTTTGCAAAATGTTAATTATTTTACCAAAATAACAGGGATCATACAAAATGCATGTTATTTTTTTATTTAGTACTCACCTGAAAAAATGTTTACATATAATCCACACAAGAAAATAATAGCTGTATTTATAAAAATGACCCCGTTCAAAAGTTTACGCTTGAAATACTGTGTTGTTTCCTGAATGATCCACATTGATTTTTTGTTTAGTGATAGTTGAACAGAATGAAGATGTGTACTTTTTTCTTATTTTGCCTAAATAGCATATATTTGTTTTATTTATTATTTCCCCTTCAGAAGCTACAGAAGATACTTACATTACTTACATGTTTCCCAGAAGACAAAATAAGTTCAATTTACACTGATCTTCAAATTAAAAAAGTTTTCAACCCCTGGAGAACTTAAAGGAGAAGTCCACTTCCAGAACAACTATTTACAAATAATTTACTCACCCCCTTGTCATCCAAGATGTTCATGTCTTTCTGTCTTCAGTCGTAAAGAAATTATGTATAATTTTGAGGAAAACATTTCAGGATTTTTCTCCATATAATGGACTTCATTGGTAGTTTATGGACTTTAAATGTAGTTTAAATGCAGCTTCAAAGGGCTCTAATCAATCCCAGCCGAGGAAGAAGGGTCTTATCTAGCGAAACAATCTTATTTTTTTCGAAAAATAAAAATTTCCATACTTTTTAAGCACAAAAGCTCTTGTAGCACAGGCTCTGGGATGCGCGTCCATGATGCTACGAATTAGTAATGGGTCGTTCTTGAACGATTCTTTCATTTTAAACGAATGTTCAATGTGACTCGGGAAGAACGAGTCGTTTCGGGGGAGTGATTCGTTCAGTCGCGCATGCGCAACATCCTGTTAGGTTCTGTACTGGAATTAGTTCACCTGTTTCGAGTCTTCGGGTTTTTCGATCCTGTATGGCGAAAAACTCCATCTTATTTTCTCCTACAACTTGAGAGAAGGACATCACTGTACCTTTTTTTTGTAAACAGTTTGTTTGCACTTTCTTAGTCTTTGCGCGTTCGCTTTGTAAACACTGGGTCTGTAGTTTCGCCTATGTTCGGAATGACCTTTCGTCGTGATTCAATAGTACGTAGCGTCGTGAACGTGCATCCCAGAGCCTGTGCTACACAAGCTTTTGTGCTTAAAAAGTGTATAAAAAAAATTATTTTCTGAAAAAAATGATTGTTTTGTTAGATAAGACCCTTCTTCCTCAGCTGGGATCGTTTAGAGCCCTTTAAAGCTGCATTTAAACTACATTTTGGAAGTTCAAAATTGGGGCATCAATGATGTCCATTCTGTGGAGAAAAATCCTGAAATGCTTTCCTCAAATACCATAATTTCTTCACGACTGAAGACAAAAAGACATGAACATCTTGGATGACAAAGGGGTGAATTGTTGTTCTGGAAGTGGACTTTTCCTTTAATGCTTCGCTTTTCCTTCTGAAGCATCAGTGAGCGTTTGAACCTTCTTTAATAGTTGCATATGAGTCCCTCAGTAGGAAAGGGTTCAAATACACAAAAATGCTGAAAAAACATAGAATTTTGGGACCTGGAGGATTTTTCTGAAGAACAGCGGACAGTTTAACTGCTCAGGAAAAACAAGTGACTCGTGAACTAAACAATAAACAATAAATTAAGTGTACGTAAACTTTTGAACAGGGTCATTTTTATAAATCTATTATTTACTATTGTGGACTATATATAAACATCTTTTATGTGAAATATCTTTTTCAGGTCAGTTCTAAATAAACAGTAAAATGCATTTTGTATAATCCTTTTTATTTTGGTAAAATAATTAACAATTAAAAAATCATTTTGACTTCAACTGTACAAGAACCACTCGATAATGAATGGCAAAATGTTTTATTTTATTCACAACCAATTCAGTTAAGAGCATACTACAAGAATTTGCTTTGAGAGAAAAATAATTCCTGTTGAAACCAATGCCTGCTGCCACCTCAAAGTTTGGCTTTAATTTATTTTGTAGCTTCTTGAAGCTTCCATCTGCATATTCCTTGACCTCAGAAAGGTACTGAACTAGAAGATTTGTATCAGCCTTAGTGGCTTTTGCCAAAGGATTACCACATGTACTTAACCAAATCCAAAAAGCACTTAAACCACAAGTTGCTGCTGAACTCTCCTTAACAAGACCGTTTGCAGATGGCGCTTGTTATTAGTGATGTAATGTCTTTTTAAAGAAATACTTAATTTACACTTAAACCAGCCGCTGATTATCAGACACGTATAAAACGAGGAAACTGAGCATGTGTTCATTCTGTTGTTTATTGTTCTGTTGAAAATGTGTTGCTCATGTGACTCAGAGTCAGCGGCATTAAAGGAATACAGAAGGGTTAAACAAGTCTGCATTCTCACCCAAAACTCAACACAACAATCCCCAACAATCTGTCATCTCTCAGAGCCAATTACGCAGACTGAAATACCCTTGATAACAGTTAAAAAGGCATCATAAGGCCATGGTGGAAATGACAAAAGATTAAAAAAACCTCACATGTGTCTCTGCATAAGCGGTTTATATCTTAGTCTGACCGGTCGCTGGTCCACAGACCTCAAAAAGCTGACAAAAGACGTGAACGACCTCTGATCTGAACCGAAAGGAGAGTTGGAATGTGCTCTTGTACAACAGTCAGGTAAAAAAAAATCTAATTTCACACTCATTCTTTCACATAAACGAATACAATCAAACTTATATATCTATGAGGAGATAATCACTGTACTCCGGCTGTTCAACCAATGTCCAGTTTAAAAAACAAGTTAAAATAACATAAAATAATGAGTTTTAAAATCAACGTCCCCATCTATACGATGGTGCATCCAGCATGTACTTGCACTGGCCTCCTCTGGCTAAATAAATAAACTCTCTTGTGATTGGCTGACCATGCGTCAAAAGAGTATAGCTCTCGATTGGTGCACACGCCGACACAAAGTTACATTTTGCATACGATATCTTCAGTACTTAACGTAAATAATCTTTCGCTTAATATTTTGTGCTCTAGTAACTTGTGTGTCTTTAGATACATTCACTCCTATTTGCCGAGTGTGCTATCCGTCAAACAGACCGAGTCTCTTTGGCTGAGGATTTCAATCTGGCTGATGCAGCCGTATAAATCTAACAAACACCATCCAACCGAAAACAAACAATCATACATCATATATGCCTGCATCTTAATATAATCTTCTTTATCAAACTTAATACTTAGAATATACATCTGTACCTGTATAAAATAATAATATTAATGAAAAAAAATAGTTCACCCAAAAATGACAGTTCTGTGATCAGCCATCAGCATTTTTTTTTACCTTTTTTGATTTCAAAGCCCCCATTGTTCACTACATTTCAACGAAAATCAGTCATATGGGTTTGGAATGACAGAATTTTCATTTTTGGTGAACTGTCTCTTTAAGGGGTTGAAACAGAGCGCTGTGGAATAGCAAGACTGAACAGTGATTTACGCCGTCAATGTCTCAAACGCTTATTGACTGACTGCTGAGAGGCTTGTGGTTTCTGTTGACGTCATTCTGAATGAGGCATCAGTGTGTCTCACATGGTCCCGCCTACTAAGGCTGAATGTCCATTGATCATTGGACAGTCTTGCATACAAATCGGTAGGTAATACACTTAAGTACCAAATGATTTGTTAAATAACTAAGAAAGTCTGTGGGATCTGTGTACCATACTGATATTCGGAAAACCAAACGCTGTAGATTTGTCTTCACTTGTCCATGTTCTCATTGTACGTCCTCCACAAGACTGGGAAACACTTATGATTTTTCTTTGTAGTCTTGTATGCTTTTTTTGCATGTGTGGTTGAGCAGCTTTACATCCATCTGACTGAAAAACTGCGGAGTGAATCCTGATTCTTTTGCGTCAGTCATACTGAAATCTCATAGGTTGTTCCTCCAACACCAGTCACTTTCTTCACCCCTCCTGCAGGTTTGTGTGAGTGGGTGTTATGATTGGCCACGTTTTGTTTAATAGTCGAGCTGAATGGTTGGTGGACAAAAAAAAAAAAGAAAGAGAGAGAGAGAAATCAGTTAGCCTAAAAAGGATGCATGTGAAAAAAGGTAGTAATTTAACCCAAAACTTTTTGGATGCTATGTAAGTGTTGTAGGCATATGTGTATTAAATGTAACGGAGACAACGCAAGCAAGACATTCGCAAACTAGGTTTGAAGTCAACATGAATCGACATTCACAAGCCACTTTATTCCCGTAATATTATTAAATGATTTTTTGCACATTTTTGGAAATGTAAAATCAGTTTCACTGTTTAAGGAGAAGTTTATTTCCACAACAAAAATTTACAGATCATTTATTCACCCACTTGTCATCCAAGATGTTCATGTCTTACTTTCTTCTCAATAAGATTTTTTGTTTTTCAGGATTTCTCTCCGTATAATGGACTTCAATGGTGCCCATGAGTTTGAACTTCCAAAATGCAGTTTAAATGCAGCTTCAAAGGGCTCTAAATGATCCCAGTCGAAGAAAAAGGGTCTTATATAGCATCATTTTCTAAACAAATTGACAATTTATATACTTTTTAACCTCAAATACTTGTCTTGTCTAGTTTGCGTAAACTCTATTTATTCCAGGTCAAAACAGTTAGGGTATGTCAAAAAACTCCCATCTAATTTTCTCCTCCAACTTCAAAATCGTCCTACATCGCTGCAGAAGTATCGACCCAGTGTTTACAAAGTGAATGTGCAAAGAAATAAAAAAAATAGAGATGTAGGACGATTTTGAAGTTGGGGAAGAAAATAAGATGGGAGTTTTTTTTACCTACCCTAACTGTCTTAAACCAGAATACACATATCGATTTGTCCGATTTAACCAATCGTTTGGCTAGATAAGACCCTTCTTCCTAGACTGGGATTGTTTAGAGTCCTTTGAAGCTGCATTTAAACTGCATTTTGAAAGTTCAAACTCACAGGCACCAAAAGAGTCTATTATATGGAGATAATTCCTGAAATGTTTTCCTTAAAAAGTAAAATTTATTTACGACTGACACAAGAAAGGCATGAACATCTTGAATGACAAGGGGGTGAGTAAATTATGTGTAAATTTATGTTCTGGAAGTGAAATTCTCCTTTAAGAGCATTTTGGCATACTGTATTCTGTTTCAAATATACAATTTTCTATTATTTTTGCAACCTTTTTTTAATAAAAATCATTAGTTAGTAAAGTCAGTTACAGAGGTTGTCAGGGACATTAAATGTCATCACACTGAATAGGCAAACTCATTTTTACACTTGTTTCGGTTTATAGACTTGTGTCTGCAAACTATTCTAAAGGCTGGAATACACTACACAACGTTTAAAATTTGAACAGATTTTTAAAACACTAGGCATCATACACTTACTGACTTTGTAAATAGTGAAAAAGGAAAACTAGCTGTCATACACTACATGACTGAGGATCATACGCTACCAGACCTTAAAATTGTTCCGATCACAACAAATTTATGCAGAAACATGCGCCTTGTTGCTATGAGACATTTGACAAATTAAAACAATATGTCACCCAGGACCACAAAGCCATAAATCATTAAGTCACATAATCAGAAATCTGAATAAATAAGCTTTCCATTGATGTATTGTTTGTTAGGATATGACAATATTTGGCTGAGATATAACTATTTAAAAATCTGGAATCTGAATGTGCAAAAAAAAACAAAAAAAAATCTAAATATTGAGAAGATTGCTTTTAAAGTTGTCCAAATGAAGTTCTTAGCAATGCATATTACTAATAAAAAATTAAGTTTTGATATATTTACGGTGGGAAATGTACAAAATATCTTCATGGAACATGATCTTTACTTAATATCCTAATGATTTTTGGCATAAAAGAAAAATTGATCATTTTGACCTATACAGTGTATTGTTGGCTATTGCTACAAATATACCTGTGCTACTTATGACTGGTTTTGTGGTCCAGGGTCACATATGGGCCGATTTTATCAAAAAAGGGCACAAGAGCGCAATTCCAAAACAGCACCAATGGGAGGGGAAATTTCTGCGGGTGATTTATTAACAATGCTTAAGTTAAAGAACACAGACGCAACATCTCATTTACATATCAACTAACGCAATATACCGAGCGCAGCACAAAATAGCCACAGTACGTTGAAAAGAACTGGAGGCCAAAAAATGAAGGTTTGCTATAAGTTTTGATAGACCTGCTATTGCGTGACTCCTAGTTGAGGGTTCCAAGTTGTCTTTTATTTCCAAATTAAAAATAACATGGCTTAGTAAACGATATGTTCGGATAATATGTTCTTGTGGGATTCCAAATAAATTAATATATGTGGAAAAAATCCTCTCCCTTCTACCACGGGCTCTCTGTTCTCTGCGGTGCCTCCTCCTAACAATAATAATAATAATTACAGCCATTTCAAGCTCAAAATAGTTTGAGACATTCTTTTTTGGGGCGTTAAATAATGGCACAAATGCCAGTAATCTGACAAGCACAAACGTTAGTAAATGCGTTGCATGATTCATTTTAATACTCTCCTCCCACAAATTTTGCGTCTGAAAGGGAAACTCCTACAAATGTATATTTAATAAGGTCAGGCGCAAAAATAACTTTCCACACCTTTTCAACGCTAATTCATCACTGGGCCTTTTTAGCAAAACCTGACAGTATAATTTTAACGCCAGAAGACGGTTTGCACTGACGCAAGCTGTTTGTAAAAATGGCCCTAAGTGTTCTAAAATCGGTTTGATGTTTGATATCCTCTGACTACCCTCCTAAAAATAAAGGTGCTTTAAAAGGTTCTTCACAGCTATGACACAGAAGAACTATTTTTGGTTCCATAAAGAACCATTCAGTGAAAAGTTCTTTAAAGAACCATCTCTCTCTTACCTTTTTATAATCTGAAGAACCTTCTTTCATCACAAAGAACCTTTTGTGAAACAGAAAGGTTCTTCAGATGTTAAAGGTTCTTTATGGAACCATTTAGACAAAAAAGGTTCTTCGTTAAACAGCTTTATTTTTAAGAGTGTAGGTGGAATTAGAGAGGAAAAAAAATCAAAAGAAGTGTTGTGTATTCCAGACTTAACTCAAACTTTCAGGGATTTTTTTTTTTTAAATGAACGCTGAAACAGCTGTCGAATTTGAAGTCATGTGGCCATTTAGCTACATTTAGCTTTTTTTCATTACTGCAGCACTCTATATTAACTACAATACCACATTAAGATTTTAGAAAGGCATTATGAACTATAACAGTAGCCTAAATGGCTAAATAGTTATTATAATAAATAATCAATGGCAAATGGAAATGGTTTCAGAGCTTTTTTTTTGTTACAGAATTTTTTTGTCTTATTAGTTTAGTCACGTGCACCAATGTAAAACTAGCAATGCAATGAAAATGTATATTTTAGTTTCATGTTGACTTTTAAGACATCAAAAATTACAAAAACAAAATGAGACGAACCTTAGCACAGAGACAGAGTCATCCTTATGGCCACAAGGCAGGAGGAGGGGAGGGCAGAAGAGAGCAGACGAACGTAAAGAAAGAGAACAGAGAAGGAAAAAGGACAGAGAAAGATGGAGGGTGTGTACAGAAATTCAAGGGACAGTAGAGTGGCCATGGGTTGCAGGAAGAAAGAGACAGTGTTACTGAACAAAGAGAAGAAGAGAGACCAAACCAAATGAATACAAACACGAACACTGGACCTCAATGCTCTACTTGACCATCACACACACACAGGCGTGCAGGTTTTTTCTGAGGGGGGAAAGAGAGAGACGGCTAAAATCTGCAGGCGTTACTCACTTCGGCATCGGAGTCCCGCCCCCTGAGCTAGAGGGGCGGTGCTGTAATTCGGCGCCACCTCCATAGGACAGTGATTTGCCCAGAGGTGTATGGCCAGGGGCGGGGCCAGGAGGAGGGGAGCCCAATGAACGAGCGCGAGGAGAAAGGGGCGGAGCCCGAGAAGGGGGTGAGCTCGTTGGGCGCAGGAAAGCTCTGTTGGGGGAGGGTCTTAGGGGGGCAGGGCAGGCCTGGAGAGAGCCCTCCCTCTGCTGAGCAGACAGGAAAGGGGACGTGTACCCCAAAATAGGCGGGGGCCCCGGTGCTGTGCTAAGAGAGTGCGGAGGGTGCGGTCTGGGCGGGGACAGCTCGTGAGCAGCAGACTCAAACTCCGGGCTTTCGGAGGGCGTCAGCAGACTTTCATACGACAAGCTGCCGTTGCGTGTCTGATTGGCTAAACTCTTATAGCTAGTGGAGGTCGTACCCTCAGAGATGAGGGGCCCGAGGGCGTTGTGGGCCGTATGGGCCGAGCGAAGGCTTGAGGAGCAAGAGGCTGCTGCTGATTGGAGTAGGGTGTCGGTAAAAGAAGGGTAAGATCGCCCACCGAACGCAGAGGCCCCGCCCAGGCCCCCCGAGCCTGCTCTACCTCCCTCCCCTCCCCCACGGCACCCTGCACCCCCTCGGCTTGACAAACTGGGGTCTGAGCGGTAGCTGGGCTGCCCAGTGGTGACGGGGACAGAGGGAGACTCGGTCATACTGTTCCCTCGACTCATCTGAGAGGAAAAAAGAAAGACAGAAAAGGTACACCAAACGTTCCCAGCAGCTGACGCATCGCCAAAGAGATGAAAGATGGCACACAACTGAAAGTTTGAGCAAACCACACCGTATAAAGGGACGTACAGAGTTCCTAAGGGGACATGGGGATGGACAAAATATGAGATTGGAAGACAAATTACACTACCAGTCAAAAGTTTTTGAATAGTAAAAATGTTTAAATGTTTTAAAATAAGTCTCTTTTGCTCATTTTGAAATATTTTACTATTTAAAATAACTCATTTTAAAATGTAATTTATTCCTGTAATTTCAAAGCTGAATTTTTAGCATCATTACTCCAGTCACATGATCCTTCAGAAATCATTCTAATATTCTAATTTGCTATTAAAAAACATTTACTATTATTATTATGTTGAAAACACCTGAGTATAATTTTTTCAGGTTTCTCTGATGAATAGAAAGTTCAGACGAACAGCATTTATCTGAAATAGAAATTTTATTGTAGCATTATAAATGTCTTTATCATCATGTATCATCATGTTGATCAATTTAAAGCATCTTTGCTTAATAGAAGTATTAATTTATATAATTTCTTTGAATGGGATAGTGTATAATGTTACAAAAGTGTTTATTTCAGATAAATGCTGATCTTTGGATCTTTTCATTCATCAAAGAATTCTAAAAAATGTGCTCAACTGTTTTAAATATTGATAATAATAAAAACTGTTTATTGAACATAAAATAAGCATATTATAATGATTTCTGAAGGATCATGTGACACTGAAGACTGGAGAAAGTATGCTGAAAATTTAGCTTCGATCACAGGAACATTTTAAAAACATTTTAAAATGTAATTTTGGTGCTTTTGCTGTATTTTGTATCAATAAATGCATGCTTGGTGAGCAGAAAAAAACATGAAAAATCTTACTGTTCAAAAACTTTTGACTGGTAGTGTAATTTCAAAGCTTTTGCACACATTTAAACACTAAAAATAGTTGATATTGTTTGTAAAAATAAATAAATAAATATCAATAATTATTATAATATTTATTTTGTGAGTGGACATAACGTTTCTTAGAGGAACGCAAAACATTTGTGTGCAAAAGTTTGGAAAGCAAAATTTTTCCAAGTGAACGCATTAACACTGAAATGTAATTTTTCCTACTATTTACATTTTTTTTCTGACATTTAAAAAAAATATTTTATTATAGTTTGCAAAAAATCAATATCAGTCATACTTTTTTTTTTTCGAACGTTTTGCGAACAAATGCAACAGTTTTGTGAGGGAACACGTTTCTTAGGGGAATGCAAAAGCTTTGCAGGTGAGTGTAAAGTTTCTCACTGGAGTGCAAAAACTTTATGAGAAAACGCAAACACTTTGCAATTAAATTCAAGAGTTTCATCAATGAATGCAAAAGCTTTGAAACAATATTTCTTTCCATCTCACATTTTTTACATCACCATGTCCCTTTAGGGGCCCTGTAGGAACGTATGAATGCACAAGAATTATGTTTAAAACATCAAGGAGGATTTGACACTAAAATCATGCCATTTTTACAGAATGGATGAAGGAAAGGAAAGGATTCAAGTTATGCTTCAGAACGAGAGGAAAACAGCAACAGGAGAGAGTCCAGCTTGAATCAAACGCAACAATTGCAGAGTCAAAATGACGAAACACAAGAGCAAGGTGCAAAACACACCATAACAACGGACAGCTCACATCTAAACTTACTCGCTCACTGACTGCCAGTGATTTCAGATATTCAAGAAAAATAATAAAAGAAAGGATTCGATGTATTAACAAAAACAAAAAAGAAAAAAATGCAATGCAAACCACAAGTGCAGCAGATCATGGTTGTCTCAAACAAACAAAAAAACACATTTTACAAAGTTTCAGTACCTGAACTTGCCTGTATTTGTGTGTACTGCATTTAGGCTTACCTTGCTGGAATGTGTTGAGGCTGTGTGGTTTTTTCCTGGACTGCTATAGGCCGGCCTGTATTTATACAATGAAGGTGTGGGTGGAGCTTCAGTCAGCAGGCTGCACTCTGATTGAAAGAAAAGATATTAAAAGATATTCTGTTTATCTTTTCTTGATCCCATTAAAAATGTCATGGCTCATGTAGAGTTAACAGGAAACACTGGTTTATCCTGAAAAACAGGTTCTTATTCCATTTAAGAAATAGATATAATAATCAAAACAATGCTGTAGTGATGCTTTAAATGATCTGATGGTTATGATACACCTGTGTGTGCACTAACCTTCATTTTGTGTGTGAGGCAGCCCAGGGTATCTGTGCTCTGGTTTAGGTGGTGGAGGGGGATCGGCATCAGTGGACTGACTCTCCATTATCTCCAAACTACTTTTAGACTGAAGTACACACACACAGAGCAACTCTTAACAAAAATAGCCTACTCATCTAAAGGGATTTTATGAACCTACTCTTATCTGAGATCTTTCACATGTATGTTAATTGCTTTTAAAAGAAAGTTAACTAATATCAGCTCTCTATATAGACAAAAGAACATGAAAAATATTAGTGTAAAGTTTTTGAATTAAAGGGATAGTTCACCCAAAAATTAAAATTACCCCATGATTTACTCACCCTCAAGCCATCCTAGGTGTATATGACTTTTTTTCTTTCAGACAAATATAATCAGAGTTATGTTTAAAAATGTCCTGGCTCTTCCGAACTTTATAATGGCAGTGAATGGGCGTTGAGATTTTGAAGTCCAATAAAGTGCATCCATGCATCATAAAAAAGTTTTGCTCTCCCCTCTGTACTTCCGCGCTTGTCACTTCTCACCGGAGCTTACGTTAAGCCTACATCCTATGTCATCTGCTGGAACGCCACTTACTTGTACACGCATACAACGGTTACCGGAAGCTAGAGATTGTGGTTTATAAAATTTTAAAAATGGATATTTTCTAACAAAAACACATTGACTTTTCCATATAAAATTTGGAAAAGCCAGGACATTTTTTAACCCTCTGGTTGTGTTCTGGTCAAATTGACCTGGAGAAGATTTTCTTTTTCCTGAAAATACTAGTTAACGTTATTGCAATGAACTCACGCTTACTGAGTTTGTTCACACAGGGTATAAGTACTTCTCAGAATTTGTTTTCTAATTTTCAGCATTTTTTGTTATTTATTAAAAGCATTTAAAACTTCCTGATTAATTATTAAAGCACACTAGTGTGAGAAACAGTGCAAATTTTCATAATTTTTTTATCTCATATTGTGAAAAGTATTCATAAAAACGAGGTGCCTACTTTCGAAAAAATTAGACCTACAATTAATCAGATGCAAATAGATACACAAAACTAGTCCTAAATGAAAGAAAACAAGTTGACAGAAAGACTGAATGCAATATTTGGTGATAATTTAGCATGAGAGATTTATAAGCACTTGTTTGGAGTCCAGTCATTTTTAACCAGGAACACCACAAGTGTGACAGGAATCCGAACACAACCAGAGGGTTAATATAACTCTGACTCTATTTATCTTTAAGAAGAAAGTCATATACACCTAGGATGGCTTGAGGGTGAGTAAACCATGGGGTAATTTTCATTTATGGGTGAACTGTCCCTTTAAGAATGGAAAAGATTGACTGATACTGAGTTTTACAACCAATGTGTATATTTTTTGTTTAGATGTCAAAAAAAAGCAGAACCAATATTAGAATAAAAAAAACAAAAAACAGTGTATGATATTGTTTTTGTACCTGTTGGATACCATTATCCAGGACTTTAGCAGCTAGTTGGGCTTCAGATAGAGGCGGCCGGAGAAATGGTGGCTGGACCTGAACAGATTGAGGCTTTCGCAAGCGACCAAGATACCTGTACAAAAACCATGCACATAAAATTAGAACTTTAAATCCAGCACAATCTGCAAAACACATCTTAATTTGTTAGAAAATAAGATTTGTGAACCTGGGAGCTTGTGAACTACACAGCACGTGTGCAATGTTTTTTTAAGCACCCGTGTGTGAAGGGGTTAACGCCGCCTCTGAACTTCCCAGTCACCTGAGGGTAAAACGAGGACATTTGAGAACACACCCTTAGAAATCAGGCAGAAAAATAACATCATTCTATTTGACCAAACACATACAATATGGACAAGGGACACACCCGAACACAAACACACCTGTTCGTTGGTTGTTCTCCCTCTGGCAACAAGGACAACATGGAACCCAGTGAGTCCCGCAACCGGGACGAAAAACAAACCTGCTACGCACATCACCGCCATACTGAGTAGCATGTTAAGGATACCAAAAAACACTAAAGAGGTTGATGTGTATTTATGAGATTACGTTATGTGCACAACGCACATGCGTGTTATGTGTAAAGGATACGTGACTCCAGTGTGGACCTGGTCCAGTTGTTTAGTGTGATGGAGGATGTATAGCAGACTGAAGCCAAACACATCCATAATGTGAGTAGTGAGCGAGAGCAGGAACAAAAAGAAATAACGATAATTCCGCCTCCCAATGCAGTTGTTCACCCATGGGCAGTGATGGTCAAACTCCTAAACACAGACACACAAACATACATGCGTTTAGACAATAAAAATCCAAAGAAAAAAGGTAAGACTGAAACACTTAAAGGGACAGTTCACCCAAAAATTTAAATCCTGTCATTAGTTATTCACCCTCAAGTTGTTTCAACCCTTCTGATGAACACAAAAGAAGATATTTTGGGTGGGAAAAAAAAAAGAAGAAAAGAAGTTGATGGTCCCCATTTACTTCCATAGTGTTTTTGTCCATTCTATGGAGTTCAGTGGGGACCATCAACTGTTTGGTTACCCATATTGTTCAAAATACCTTCTTTTGTGTTCAACAGAAAAAAAACAAACTCATATAGGTTTGGAATAACCTGAGAGTGAGTAAAGGATGATAGAATTTTCATTTTTGGGTGAACTATCACTGTAAGACTTTGTTTAGCGTGAAACTGTGATGAATGTGCATGTACCTCCACACAGTTGTCACACACGGAGCAGTGTGAACAGCGCGGCGGTCTGTAAAAACGACACGTGGAGCACCACTTCATCCGCACCTGAATGCCCCTCACCTCCACTGTCTTATAAAGTGGAGCCCGGAAATCATCCTCTTTATCTTCATCTTCTTCAGCTGCAAAACATACAATCTCATAAGAACTGTTGCTTTCAGTGTCTAGGTCATACTTCACAAAATCCAAACAAAAATATAAGAAAAATATATTTTGCATTAAAAAAGGTAAGCCTAATTTAAAGACCACTAAGGTTTCTTTTATATTAGTCTTATGACACATGAAAAAAAATTATGAATATTTTTACATATGCAAAAAAAAAAATTTGTAAAATACATTACTGATCAAAAGTTTGGGGTCAGTAAAATTTAAAAGTCTCTTACGCTCATCAAGAATGCATTTATTTGATCAAAAATACAGTAAAACGTTACTGTTTAAATGTTATTACAATTTTGTAACGTTGTTTCTTTATGTAATGCATTTATGTTATGGAAAAACTGAATTTCTCAGTGTCACATGATCCTTCAGAAATCAATATGCTGATTTGTAGCTCGGTAAAGATTTTGGTAACTCTTTACAATAAGGTGTCATTTGTAAGCATTAGGTAATGTATTAACTAACATGAATGAACAATGAACAATACATTTATTAATGTTAGTTAATAAAAATACTGTCATTCATTGTTAGTTCATGTTATTTTATAGGGTATTAACTACTGTTAACAAACTCAACTTGTGATTTTAATAAGGCATTAGTAAATGTTTAAATTAACATTAAGATTAATAAATGCTGTAGAAGTATTGTCCATTCTTAGTTCATGTTAACTAAAGTAGTTTACTTTAAAAAAAATTGCCTGACTCTAAACTTTTGAACAGTAGTGTACATTTGTAAGTATCCATCATATTTGTTTTACTGAAGTACAAGAAAACACTTTTGGTATGGTAATACTGTGGTAACTGTTATTAGTATATTTGATAAGGTAACTATAATAATAAGATGTATCAATAGAAAAATAATAACACTACCAGTCAAAAGTTTTTTTTTATGTTTTTTTTTTTCTTAATAAGTCTCTTCATCACACCACATAAGACTGCATTTATTTGATCCAAAATCAGTAATATTGTGAAATATTTTTACTATTTAAAATAACTGCTTTCTATGTGAATATGTTTTTAAAATGTAATTTATTCCTGTGATCTCAAAGCTGAATTTTTAGCATCATTACAGTCACATGATCCTTCAGAAATCATCCTAATATTCTGATTTGCTGCTCAAAACACATTCATTATTATTATTATTATGCTGAAAACAGCTTTTAAGGTTTCTTCAATGAATAGACAGTTTTGTAATATTATAAATGTCTCTATCATCACTTCTGATCAATTTAAAGCATCCTTGCTAAATAATTTCTATCATTTCCTTAATAAAAAATGTGTGTTACAATGTGTTACAAAAGCTTTTTATTTCAGATAAATGCTGATTTTTGGATCTTTCTATTCATCAAAGAATCCTGAAAAAAAAATTTACTCAGCTGTTTTAAATATTAATATTAATAATAATAATAATAATGTTTCTTGAACAGCAAATCAGCATACTAGAATGATTCCTAAAGGATGTGACTGGTGTAATGATGCTGAAAATTTGCTACATTAACTACATTTTAAATTATAATTTTAAATATTTAATTAGTAAAATATTTTACAGCTTTACTGCTTTTGCTGTATTTTGGACCAAATAAATGCAGGCTTGGTGAGCAGAAAATAATTCTCTAAAAAACATCAAAAAACATCAAAATTTACTGTTCAAAAACTTTTGACTGGTAGTGTATCATTAAAATAATTTCATAAATCTGGGCTGAAAACTCCCCAAGTCGTTCATAATAATTGGGGTGAAAAATATCTCAGACATTTCTCTAATTGTGACATTGGATTGTGTAGAATTTACTCACATTTTCCCCATGTAAATTGCGTAAAAACATAAGTGTGTACCTCGAGGAAAGATGCCAGGGTCCATGAATGTGGCCATACAGAAATTGGCCAGTGTGAAGAGGAAGACCACAGCATTATAGAGCGGAATGGAAGAGGAGAACTGCTCTGACAGCCACGGACATCTGCATAGAGATGCCTCACGTTACACTTACAGCAATGCTGATACATTCAATTTCTATATTCATGGATTTAGATTCTACTCACGTGAAACAGAGAAACAGCGTCGTGGCCCCCACAAGGAAGGCGGTTGCTGCGGACACAGGCACATAGCGACTGGGCCGGAATGGGCGGGATGGGGAGGGGTCTCCGAGAGCCCCGCCCACACTGAGACCCACAGGCATTTGGAGGCGTCAAAAAAACTGAGGAACAGGGGGAGACGTCAGAGAGTGAAGGAATCTCGTCTCCCACCTGAGTGAGGATGGTGTGCGGCCATGGCCGTAACAATAAATTTAGTGAAACAGATTATGTTCTCATAAATCAAGGTGCATTTCTTTCTAAAAAGAAAACAAACGGTAACATAAAATAGTGCAGATGTCTTTTTGTATACGTCTGTGTTGATACATAAAAAAATAGACTAAATTCATATACACGGAATATGCGATACTATGACTTTCCTGTAATACAAAAATAGCTCTAGTTTCATCAAAAATAAGTTCTTATGGCTTGAATGTAACAAGATTTGGTCAATAAAAGGAAAATCAAGTGACAGCAAAGCTCTTTTAGTGCAAATCTCTGGTAAGCCCCATGTTACACCAAAAAGAGCTCAAAGGAAGCAGCAACTTGAGTTCAGGCATTCATACAGTACTCGCTCTGAGACCAATCTCATATCTCTTAAAGCATCACAGCAGATGAGTGCATGTGAGCATGACGTCAGACTACAACAAGAAAAAAAAAAACTGTTTTGGATAGAGGTATACAGTGAAACTAAAAGTATGAGAAAAAAAGAAACTATGAGACAAATATGACTTTTTTTTCTACAATCTCAATGGAGTCTGGATTCCCTCCGGAACAGTCCGTCTAAGAAAAGACCGTAATTACGAGTACAAAATATGAAACAGAGCTCTTGATGTCTTGTGCCCTAAATGAGAGCTCATTCTTCACTCTGAGGTGATCTATGCTCACGCTCCGATGAGAGACAAACTGGTCGAAAAGTGAGCAGAGAAACACGGTTTGCCAGGTCACATGAATCTTGCAAGTGCAGATATCCACATGATAAGCTGTTTTTCAGAGGTCCACATGCAAAAAACGTATGCCCACACCAGAGTGCACGTCCACCATCGCAACTGCACACGATTCGTATGCGTCCAGTGTTGAAATCTCCAGGTTGTAGTAAAACATGAGCGTGCAAAACCATTTTAACCCTGCATAGCGTCCCATGAGGCCCTTCTTCCTCAAAAAGATGAGTCTAAAATGCCGTCCTCCTCCTTTCTGAATCCTTAACAGGCCTGAGCAGTATCTATAAGAAGAGAAGATAATTAAACACGTGGGTATGAACTTGTGACATCACCTTACACATTCTTGAAGTTCTCAATACCGGTTTCGAGCAGCCCATATCATACAAATGATCACATGTACTGGACGAAACATAAAGCAATGAATTGTGAAACCTACATCTGTGTACACACATCGTGTTGAAACCTGATCACGCTTTTGCTGCCCTGTGTCACAACTTCTGACTCACCAGGAAAGGGTGTGCCTCGTTTTTTTTCCTGTATTCTTCATCAGGTTTTTTGTATACAATTCACCCCCATCCCCCATTTACAATCCCCTTTTTCTCCTTCGGTTTGCTGTCACACTGACCACGCAGTGACCTTGAGTCTAGCATACACAAGCCTTATTACACCACTCATAATCTTCTTTTCTTGCAGCTACTCCTGCTCTCTTCATTCACAGTACCACTTGAAAACCGATTCACTTCACATGGGAATTATATATTGAGTTGATTACTTCATAAACATGTTAAATCATATCTGACCATCAACTTTTTAATCAATAATGAACTGGATGATGGGTGTCAGATGATATCTGTTCGGACTGCATAATCAATAACAAACTGGAAAACTGTCTTAGGATGTTACTGACCCACAATGGTCATTTTAACAATTTAACAGTCTTATAAAAGTCACTTCATTGTTTTTTTTTTAAATGAGAAAGTCTAAAAGTCAAAACCAGTTTACTATAGATGGCTGCAGTGCAGAATAATAATAAATCTATATTTAAAAGCCTTGTGAGCTGCCTATCTACATATAAAGCATTTTAAGGCATTGCACATATTTGAAAAGAACCATAATGCCCAAAAATGCTGTCTAGGTAGGTAACTCATTAGGTGACACAGTCATTCACTACAGTAAAACACAAAACAAATGGGTTAACTGAGTCCAGATGTTAATAAAATATCAAAGTACAAACAATTTCAGAGCAAAAAAGCAAAATCTGAATCAAAAACACAACGTTTGCGTCCCGGTTTGGTTAGCTTAACGTTACCATCTCAGCTAATAACATCGTCCTCCAAAATACTACCTTGTACATTAAAACAAGACAGTTTGGATTACAAAACACATGTAGAATTCATATACATTAAATAGTAGCACATTTAACTTATAAACCACACCAAAATACGACAATTTAACTTTTCGCTTCGTGTTTTGCGTTCCGCTTAACTAGGCCGGAAAGTGAAGCCTCGGACTCGAGTTGTTAAAGGCATCATGAAGGAAGCTCGAACGCGGCGATATCGATTCGATGTCGAAGCGGAGCAAATACAAACAGTGACCTGCCTAAACGCTTTTAAACAACAAAACATCTATTACGAATGTCTTCCACTTACATACTCACTCAGTCGCGGATATCCCCACTGTTTACGTACTTTAAATGCCTGGCGTTTATTCACACATCCTGCGATTTGGAGACTTGGTTTCTCTTCTGCATCCCGGCCCGGGGCAGCGGTATTATCTGATGGTAGAGGAGCTTCAGCTCTCTCTATCCTCTCTCTCCCTTAATCTCCGAGTCTTTCTACGGCCTGGGAAACGGCTTTTGATCTGTGTACGCCCGGGGCTGAAAACTCCCCAAGTCGTTTATCCGATACAGAGTCTAATAAGCCAAAAATAAAACCCTTAACAAGGCATCATCATCATCATCATCATCATCATCATCATCTTCGGCCCCAGCATCATTTAAGGACACCGGTATAGGACATGTGGGAAAAGATCCGGAAGAGATTCTAGTCTACACAATAAATAGCATGTCAAATAAATAATTGCTCAATTTGTTTGCTCAAGGGTGTAATTTAATTTTAGAAAAAAAATAGCAGAATAAGATGTAGTCAGACAGGTTATGGTTTTATTGTTTGTTTAGAAGGACAGATGAAACTGGAGTTGAATTTATTTGATAAAAACACAGCTGCCTTATGTACAAAATTATTAAAATTTAATTTTCGGAAATTAAACACAGCTATAAATATTTTTGTAGGAACTTAACAGATGTGGTAACAGCGTCCCTTTTGAAAACAGATCTCTGTTAGACTTAAATGCTTCTACTTAAGGTCGATGAAACGAATGTCCATGATGAGCAGAGTGTGTCGCGGCAGCGGTCTGGGCGCTGGTGAGAGTACCGTCATAACCTGAGCTTGTGTGTCCACCGCTGTCACAACTATGAAGCCACACACGGGACTCTCTAAAATCCCTCTGCTCTGTCCCGCACCCACCTCTGCATCATCATCCACCGAACTCACACTTAGCACATGGTGGGTTAAATCCCTGCCAGGGCTGACAGGGACGAGTTTGAGCTGGGTGTCGTCCTGGGACATACCCAGAGGGAGACAGGAGTCTGGAATCGAGGGCGCACCGATCTTGTAAATGCGCACATCTGAAAAGCGCACATCAAAAGCATGAGGGTAAAAAGAAGTCCCGCGGAAGCCGTAGAAGTATTCCCGGATCTTTTCGTCCCGGGACTCTCGGCGGCAGTCTTTGGAGCGCTCCACCACGCCGCCAGACTTTGGCAGAAGGACGACACGTACAAAGTGTGGCAGGTCACGTTTGAGCTCATTGTAGAGACGCTCCTGGTCCAGGACTAGGACAACATCCACCTGGAAAGCTGAAGCGCAGTGGACCAGAGCCTGGTAGCCTGAACCTTTGACCCAGCCACAGGTGTTGATTATACAGCCTCCCACACTAGCCCTGCGGTTCACCTCACAGCGCTGGGAAAACACTTCTGCAAGGCTTGAAGTCAGCTACACATATAAAGAGAGAGAGAGAAAGAAAAAAAGATTCATTATAACACATTTTATTAATATGTCTGGATGATGCATACTGAATCAACATGAAACTCCATTTACAACCCATATTACTTCTGACATAAACCACCATTAAAAAGTTTGAAATGAATGTCTCTTATGCATATTTGTTTAAAAAACGCAGTAAAAACAGAAATATAGTATAATATTAATACAAATTACTACTGATCAAATATTTATTCATGTGATGGCATGAGCTGATTTTAGCAGCCATTATGACAGACTTCAGTGTCACAATGTTTCAGAAATGATTTGAATATGATAATTAGTGCTCAAGACACATTTATTATTATTATCAATGTTAAACAGTTGTGCTGCTTAATATATATATTTCTTGAAACAGTAAGTCAGTAAGTCTTTAGTGTCAGTTTTGATCAACTTAATGCATCCTTGCTGAATAAAAGTATTAATTTCATTTTTTTTTTTAAATGTACTGAATGGTAGTGTATTACAATCTACAAAAATGTAGGAAAGGACCATCTTTTCTTTAAGTGAGATAAAGTACTGCAGATTTGACCACAAACCAAAAAACAAAACAAAACAAAAACACATAATAGAAATAGTAACATTACAATCATTTAAATTTGTATGATTTTTAGTGTTTTTTAAAGAATTCTCTTCTGCTCATCAAGCCTGCATTTATCTGATCAAATATATTTTTACTATTTAAAATAACTGCTTTCTATTTGAATATATTTTAAAATGTAATTTATTCATGTGATCAAATGTAAATTTTTACTCCTGTCTTTAGTGTCACATTCTTCAAAAATCATTCAAATAATGCTGATTTGCTGTTCAAGAAACATTTATTATTATTATTAATATTTAAAACAGTTGAGTGAATTTTTTTTAGGATTCTTTGATTTATAGAAAGACCCAAATATCAGCATTTATCTGAAATAGAAAGCTTTTGTAACATTATACGCTATATCATTCAAAAGCTTGGAGCCAATTTTTTTTTGGCAAAGAAATTATAGAAATTAATACTTTCATTTAGCAAGGATGCTTTGAAAAAGCATTTAAATTTATCAAAAGTGATGAAAAAAAAAAATCATAATAATAATAATAATAAATGTTTTTGAGCAGCAAATCAGAATATTAGAATGATTTCTGAAGGATCATGTGACTGGAGTAATGATGCTAAATATTCAGCTTTGAATTGTATTTTGCTGTATTTTGGATCAAATAAGCATTTATTTATTTATTTATTTATTGGTTTGGTGAGCAAAAGAGACTTCTTTAAAAAACAAAAAAATCTTACTGTTCAAAACCCTTTGACTGGTAGTGTACATGAAGTAAATGTGTAGAAAACACTTTTATACTAGTAATACTAATATTGATATACAAAATGCAAAAGATGATTCATCATCATCATGTCATCATGCAACTGGTGACTACTGCTACAGAAATGAGCTTTATTGTTTTTGTATCACCAATTCCAGAAGAACAAGACTTTATAGTTGCATTAAGAGAAAGATTAATACATCTTCTCCTTGTTATTATTGATTAAACAGTGTCAGGATAGTTTGCCACTTTCTGTTTGTGGCCAAGCTCACTCTGTTCCAATAATTTATAGGCCAAAGCTCAGTATATCACTGTAAAGTGTAAGCACAACACTCCCTTAAGTGTAATTTTGTCATTACCTTGTTGTAAAGTTTGATGTTTGTTCCCGGTGTGGTAGAGCCAAAGTGAAAGACAAGCGGAGCCTGCACAGAGAAACCTTCTTCTACATCAGCGGGACGCTCAATGCACAGAGCTGACATAGTTCCAGGCACAGAGACCTGAAGACAAGAACAATTAAACATGCATGCATGCATATAATTGCTTCATTTTTACAGATGTTGCATTGATCGTTCAGGCATCATTTACTTACGCTGCTCTGGCCGACATCCAGCTCCACTAGCGTAGGTCTTCGTCCCAGTCGCACAGCATAGTTCAGTAACACTCGACATACTGTTGACTTTCCCACATCGGTTGGTCCGACAACCATTACCTGATAACCGAAAAGATGTCAAAAACAGTTTTTATGTTAAATATACACTACTATGTAAACGTTCATAAGGGGTTGGTAAGATTTTTTTATGTTTAAGAAAGTATCTTACATTCATCATGGCTGCATTTATCTTTATAGTAAAATATAAGGATGATTTAAAGTAATTGTTTCTATTATTCTTGTTATGGCAAAGCTGCATTTTTACCACCTATTACTCCAGTCTTCAGTGTCACATTATTCTTCAGAAATAATTCTAATATGATGATTTGTTGGTCAAGAAAAAAAATCTTTATTATCAATGTAGAAAACAGCGGTGCTGGATAATATTTTTGTGGAAAGCAAGACACATTTTTTCAGGATTCTTTGATGAATAGAACGTTCAAAAGAACCGCATTTGAACTAGAAATGTTTTGTAACTTTATAAATGCCTTTTCTGTCATTTTTTTTTATCAATTTAATGCATCCATGCTGAGTAAAAGCATTCATTTCTTTTTCAAAAAAAATCTTACCGACCCCAAATTTTAGAAAAAAATGGTTTGTGATGTCTGTTTACATACCCGAGGGCCTCTCTCATTCTCCTTCTCTGCCTGACGTCTCATCTGCTCTAGAGCTGCATGGGTGTTGAGATACAGCAGCATGGGTGTATCTTTGGAGATATAAGCCACCTGTATTTATGGAAGACAGATATGTTTGAATTGATTTAGTCAATAAAGACATCCACTCACATCCTTTTAACCTCTCTCACCTCCGTTTTGCCTGAAAGCGACACACTGCAGCCTTGCCAGGTGAACACGGCAATCTTAGAGCCTGGCCCGAAAGTGTACTTCTTATTACGGTTCAGTTCGGACCCAAACACCTCTGCCAGACCGGACAACAGCTCGAGCTGGGCTCGTTCTCCTGCTTCGACCTCAAAACGCAGTTCTGTCTCTTTCTCCAGGTCGAATCGCGTACCTGAAGTCCCAGCGCTGCCCGACGAACTCAGGCCCTCCTCCGCTGACTTTTCTGAGGGTTCTGCAGTCATGGCTGTGATAGAGAACCAGGATGTTCAAAAACTGCTATATAGCTAGGTACTTGTTTTATAAGATGAGAAAATAAAACATTTTTGTGACATACCTCTTTGAACTCCTCCCCTCTGTGATTTATCTCGTGTTTTATTTACAGTAATTATCTCAAAGAAGTTATTAATTAGTATTAGCTTGTTAACGTTAGCCAGGTGAATATAATTCAATTGACAGGTTAGGCTTTTGAGAATAAAATTATTTAATACGTAACATGTCTAACTTACACTCTTCCAAACATTCACCGTTTCAGCTAACGTTACGCCTTATTATTTGGAAATTATCCCTTCTTTCTTCACAGCAGCGAGGATTGCTGGTAAACCACCACAGCACAGTGATGATGTCGTGTCGCGTTTAGATGATGTCATGCAGTGGTTGACCAATGATCCTCTCAACATCCACAGACAGGGTTGTTTACTCCTAGTTTTTTTTTTTTTTTTTTACAGTAAAAACACTTTTATTGTTCTAAAAACACAGATTTGTCATCATTATCGGACTTTTTTTTCTTTATTTAGTAACAATTTACACAACGTGTAAAAATATAACAAAGATAGTAACAATATTAATAAGTTTACTCCTAGTTGTATCTGTGAATTTTTGAACTGTGTAACTGTGTTTACTAAATCTAATGTACATAAATAATCTAAAAATCTGGCATGTGTTCACGTTTATATTACTGACTTTTTCCCGTCTGTATTTATTATTATTATTATAATTTTTTATTTTTATTTTTTGTGTGTGTGTGAGTTTGTAACCCTATTCCTTATTGTACAACAGTACCTTTGAGTACTGTTTAAAAAAAAAAAACAAAAAAAAAAAAAACATGGGTTTTCTTGTCAAAGGAATGTTTTTCAATGCCACTGTAAAAAATACACTTTTATATTTAACCACGTTCTCTTGACATGTCAACATATGTGTTTTCTTATTTAAGATATAAAAACGGTCATTCTTATTAATTTTGCTGTAGCATATCATAGTGCATGTTTACAGTGAATAACATGATTTTGAGATGAAAGTGCTTGAATGTATAAAACTAGTGTTTTTTCTCACTATTTATAACATTTTGTTGGAGTGGATGAACATGTTTGTGATGATGCACTGAAAAGAAATTTAAGGAATTAGGTTTTCTGTTTTGTTAATAAATGGCGGAAATATTCATTAGAAATATGCCTAGTGTCAACCTCAAATTCACTCACTTAAGAATTAACATATCAAAATAATAAAAATGTCAAAAATAAACCTTAAAATTAAAACAAAACAAAACAGGAAGAAACAAGGAAGACGGAAAGTCTGTTAAGATGTGTTCCAGTGTAATGTTGGTTTGTTTGTTTTATTATATTTAATATGCATTTATATTTTTGTATTGTGCAGTTAATATTATACACTACCAGTCAAAAGTTTTTAAACAGTAAGATTTGTAATGTTTTTAGTCTCTTCTGCTCACCAAGCCTGCATTTATTTGATCCAAAGTAGAGCAAAAATAGTACAATTTTGAAATACTTTTGCTATTTAAAATAACTGCTTTCTATTTTAATATATTTTAAAATGTAATTTATTCCTGTGATCAAATCTAAATTTCCAGCATCATTACTCCAGTCTTCAGTGTCACATGATCCTTTAGAAATCATTATAATATTCTGATTCTGATTATTATTATTATCATCAATATTTAAGACGGTTGAGTATTTTTTAGGATCTTTTGATGAATAGAAAGATCCAATTACTGACATTCAAAAGCTTGGAGTCTATTGTGAAAATTCTATTTGCGCTCCAGCTCCATTATGACGTGCCAGAGAATGGCGCTCAAAACAGAACCACCGCGCGTACTACAGTAAAATACTTGCAGCTACGTTTCTCCCAAACGACAACATTTGTGATTCTTTTCACTTATTACTTTTCTTTAGTTTGTTGTTACTTTATCTGTAATTATATATACATATTAATTTACGTCGATTCGGGATCATTCAACAACTGGACTTGAAGATTTACCTCAGTAGGATATTTGCAGGTACGAAATCACACACCTCCCAACTTAGATAATGAATTCACGATTTAGCAATTTGTTAATATCTAGCAAACAAACGGTAAATTAATTAAAATGAATTTTGAATCTTTGAAGTGTGATATTTTACTGAATTGTAAGCGAAAAGTTGATTAATTCTCAGACCATTAGTGGGGCGGTAATGACCTCTGGTGGTGATCTTATGTAACTATTAAAACATAAACATTACATTTAGAGTTTCTTAAAAAGGGGAAACTAATGCTTAAAATGTATATTAACATTGACATAGTGGATGGTTTCTTTCAAAAAACGAATAATGATCAAAGTTGACAAACTAGAGCAGCAATAATAGAAATTTGTGACAGTTTATTTAAAGTGTTCTATTGTCAAATCTGACATTTTACAGGATGTTTATCTGTTTGTCCTTCATTACAGTACTGATGGTCTGCAAGGATGGCACTGGATCATCAGTGCGTGAGTGATCAGGTATGTATGATTTCAATTAAAATATACATTTATTAATAGTAGTTTCTGTCTGTGCTTTATTACAGGACTGATGGCCTAGTCATATCAGAGCTTTTGGCTGACGGGGACTCAGGTTCGAATCCGGCCTGAGTCACTTCCCGACCCCATTCCCCCTCTTTCCCCCATTTTCCTGTCTGTCTCTACTGTCCTATCCAAAACCAAAGGCCAAAAAACAAGGCCACAAAAAAAAAAAAAAAAAAAAAAAAAGGGAAACAGGTGAGTTGATCAGGTAAGTATAATTTTAGCATTACAAATAAAACAAACATTTATTAATTGTGTTGTCTCTTTCTGCTTTATTAAAGGACTGATGAAATAATCATATCAGAGCTGTCGGCTGATGAGGACAGAAGTAAAAAATGATCAGGTAAGTATAATTTTAAAATATACACTTATTATTTGTAGTTTCTGTTTGTGCTTTATTACAGGAGTGATGGCCTAATCACATCAGAGCTGTTGTCTGAAGGGGGCTGAGGTCACAAATGATCAGGTAAGTATAATTTTAGCCTTCCAATTAAAATATACATTTATTAATTGTAGTTTCTGTTTGTGCTTTATTACAGGAATGATGGCTTAATATCAGAGCTGTTGTCTGACGGGGATTGGGTTAAAAAATGATCAGGTAAGTATAATTTTAGCCTTCCAATTAAAATATACATTTATTAATTGTAGCTTCTATTTGTGCTTTATTGCAGAGCTGATGGCTTAATCATATCAGAGCTGGTGGCTGATGAGGACCGAGGTCAAAAATGATCAGGTAAGTATAATTTTAAAATATAAATGTATTATTTGTAGTTTCTGCTTGTGCTTTATTACAGGACTGATGGCCTAGTCATATCAGAGCTTTTGGCTGACGGGGACTCAGGTTCGAATCCGGCCTGAGTCACTTCCTGACCCCATTCCCCCTCTTTCCCCCATTTTCCTGTCTGTCTCTACTGTCCTATCCAAAACCAAGGCCAAAAAACAAGGCCACCAAAAAAAAAAAAAAAAAATAAAAAAAGGTAAACAGGTGAGGTGAGTTGATCAGGTAAGTATAATTTTAGCATTCCAAATAAAACATACATTTATTAATTGTGTTGTCTCTTTGTGTTTTATTAAAGGACTGATGAAATAATCATATCAGAGCTGTCAGCTGATGAGGACAGAAGTCAAAAATGATGAGGTAAGTATAATTTTAAAATATACACTTATTATTTGTAGTTTCTGTTTGTGCTTTATTACAGGAGTGATGGCCTAATCATATCAGAGCTGGGGACTGACGGGGACAGAGTTAAAAAATGATCAGGTAGGTATAATTTTAGCCTTCCAATTAAAATATACATTTATTATTTGTAGTTTCTGTTTGTGCTTTATTACAGGACTGATGGCCTAATCATATCAGAGCTGTTGTCTGATGGGGACTGAGTTAAAAAATTATCAGGTAAGTATAATTTTAAAATATGCATTTATTATTTGTAGTTTCTGTTTATGCTTTATTACAGGAATGATGGCCTAATCATATCAGAGCTGTTGTCTGATGGGGACTGAGTTAAAAATGATCAGGTAAGTATCATTTTAGCCTTCTAATTAAAATATACATTTATTAATTGTAGTTTCTGTTTGTGCTTTATTACAGGAGTGATGGCTTAATCATATCAGAGCTGTTGTCTGATGGGGATTAAGTTCAAAAATGATCAGGTAAGTATAATTTTAAAACATACTCTTATTATGTGTAGTTTGTGTTTGTGCTTTATTACAGGAGTGATGACTTAATCATATCAGAGCTTTTGGCTGACGGGGACTCAGGTTCGAATCCGGCCTGAGTCACTTCCCGACCCCATTCCCCCTCTTTCCCCCATTTTCCTGTCTGTCTCTACTGTCCTATCCAAAACCAAGGCCAAAAAACAAGGCCACCAAAAAAAAAAAAAAAAAAAAAAAAAAAAAAAAAAAAAAAAAAAAGGTAAACAGGTGAGGTGAGTTGATCAGGTAAGTATAATTTTAGCATTCCAAATAAAACATACATTTATTAATTGTGTTGTCTCTTTGTGTTTTATTAAAGGACTGATGAAATAATCATATCAGAGCTGTCAGCTGATGAGGACAGAAGTCAAAAATGATCAGGTAAGTATAATTTTAAAATATACACTTATTATTTGTAGTTTGTGTTTGTGCTTTATTACAGGACTGATGGCTTAATCATATCAGAGCTTTTGGCTGACGGGGACTCAGGTTCGAATCCGGCCTGAGTCACTTCCCGACCCCATTCCCCCTCTTTCCCCCATTTTCCTGTCTGTCTCTACTGTCCTATCCAAAACCAAGGCCAAAAAACAAGGCCACCAAAAAAAACAAAAAAAAAAAAAACAAACAAAAGGTAAACAGGTGAGGTGAGTTGATCAGGTAAGTATAATTTTAGCATTCCAAATAAAACATACATTTATTAATTGTGTTGTCTCTTTGTGTTTTATTAAAGGACTGATGAAATAATCATATCAGAGCTGTCAGCTGATGAGGACAGAAGTCAAAAATGATCAGGTAAGTATAATTTTAAAATATACACTTATTATTTGTAGTTTCTGTTTGTGTTTTATTGCAGGAGTGATGGCCTAATCAAATCAGAGCTGATGGTTGAGGACTGAATTAAAAAATGATCAGGTATGTATAATTTTAGTCTTCCAATTAAAATATACTTTTATTAATTGTAGTTTCTGTTTGTGCTTTATTACAGGACTGATGGCCTAATAATATCAGAGCTGTTGTCTGACGGGGACTGAAGTAAAAAATGATCAGGTATGTATAATTTTAGTCTTCCAATTAAAATATACATTTATTAATTGTGCTGTCTTTTGTGCTTTATTACAGGAATGATGGCCTAATCATATCAGAGCTGTCGGCTGACCGGGATTCGGGTTCGAATCTGGGCTGCGTCATTTCCCGACCCCTCTGCTGTCCTATGCTGTGCGGCATCAAGCATTTAGAATTGTATTGTACTTGTATACTGTGTACTGTATTGTTACCACAAATTAAAAGTTGAAACACATTTTCTTTCTTGTTTTCATTTCTTTTTTTCTGTACAGTATGTATTCTAAATAGAGATAATATATAAAAGAAAAATATACAGGAAAGCCATTGCTAGTTTTATAATTTTCAGTTTTCTGTTTTATTCATATTATAATAAATATTCTTATGCATTAGAAATAAGTTTCATTTGTTTTCTTCCAGTTTTGTTATAGGCTATGTCTAGTTGGTGTAACTCTTCTCATTATCTATCATATTTAAATAAATATAATCCATGATATCCGGTATAAATGTTTTCGATATTTTACACGCCAACTTCAAAAATAGCTTTTGTGAGATTCTGCAAAGATAACGCTTCATATAATAGACAAGAAACTTTCCACACCAAAAGGTGGCACTGTCCCTCTCCCTTACTTTTTTTTAACATAACCCGCCAAACTCTCTGCACGTCTTATGTATTGTAGCAATGGCGACTCGAGCCAAATCAGGTGCGTAACACGTTTTGATACTTATATGTTGTATTAGTTGATAACGTAATGAGTTAACCAGTTATGCAATATCCTTAGTAGCCTTTTATATATATGTTGCATTATGAGTTTTCGTATTTGTCACGTTATGTTGTTTTCAGTGGGAGTTAAACTGCTTGTGTAACGCCACGCCTTACAATCTCAGTGATTTTGCATTTCACTTTAAGCTGTATCTTTTACAAAATTCCTCAAATGCAACAACAACCACCAAATAAATAAAACCCCGAACTACAAATACAGGGTACGCTTAAGTGATACTACTGGGGCCTGATATGGGTGCCCCCTCTCCCCTCTGTATATATGCAAAACTAAAACTCTGATACACTTTAATATGCAGGTCGTGGACGGAAGCGTAAAACTGACGCTGATGCACAAACAGCTGCAGTGGAGGAGAAGAAAGAAAAGCTTGATGGAGTTGACAAGAAAGATGAAGAAACAGGACAAAGAGTTGTCATTGAGCATTGGTGAGGACACATGGCTGTTGAAAATGTGATTTATAGATGCTTTTTTGCTATTTTAATTTGATAACAATATTAAAACGTACAAAAAGTTAATTTAAATGCATGTGAGACTATTATATTTGAGTTATGTTCATGTTCTGACTGTTTTGCAGCAAAAGCTGACGGGTCTACGGGCGGAATGCTGAAGGTGTGCGTGAGGCACTTGCAGCTTCGCACCCTGAAATTTGTGTGGTGCTCAATCCTCAGAAACCTCGGCGGAACAGCTTTGAGGTCACGCTGATGGAGGGAGACAAAGGTTAGACTGCCATGGAAGCCCAGACAATTTCAGACGCCTGCACTGAGTAACAAGATTGCATTTAATGGCTGTCCAAAGAATTGTTTACACATGCTGCCTCTGTATTTCTTTCTTCTGAGTAGAGGTTGTTTTGTGGACTGGCATTAAGAAGGGTCCTCCACGCAAACTGAAGTTTCCTGATCCTGCTGAAGTGGTTTCTGCTCTCAAGGAAGCGTTGAAGAGCTAGTAGAAGTTATAAGGAGACGGGTGAGTTTGCTGCTCTTCTCTTTTACCGAATTATGGCTTTGTAAATGCCAATAAAATGAATTTTCCTCATTTATTTTCTCCCCCTAGTCAGTCATCTTTGTTCCTGGACACTGGATGCATAATGATGTAAATGGACTAATGGGAAAATCTCCCCGTCTGTTTTCTGATGATCGGCTCTGTTGTTCCGGACCTGATAATTGACCTTGCCTTGTTTCTTCTGTTAAACTCTCAAAGATTGATTCTCAAACCTTGTTTATGTTCTGTTTTGACATGACAAGTTTTAGATTGCTATTACCTGTACTCAGTGGTAATGTTTTGTCAATCACTTTTTTTTTTTTTTTTTAACTATTTGAATGATACAAATAAAGCTACTGATCTACCTTTAATCTGCATTATTATTATGATAATTCTTGGTCACCATTAGTCTAGAGTATAGTCTCATGTTGTGGTTAAAATATTTTAAACCCTCATCACATCAGAGATGTGTGGACTCACTGCTGATAGATAGATAGATAGATAGGCAGGCCATTTGACAGAATTGGTTCAAAGTCAGAGTTGGAAATGTCTTAAAAAAATTATTCCACAAATTTTGTATGTATACAAATTGTATAACTTTCAAGGTACACATTTCTAGTAATTGTGCAGTTAATTCTCATATTTTCAGAAAAATTTGAAATATTTGTCCGCTCCCCAAATTTCTCACTAATGAAACACAGTGATATACTGTTTAATAAGAAGGGTTATATTGACTTATTAAGACTTTTTCATTAAAATGTTTTCAGAGGTAAATCAATAACAATTACAATTTTAACTATTTAAAGTGTGATTTATAAGATCTGTTGTACTCTGAATCCAATTTTTCTTTGTAAAAGGCAAAAGGTTGATCATACTGATTTCAGAAAGTTTTTTAAAAATAATTTGAATATAATTAATTTGAATATGTTGAACCAAACATTATCATAACATCTTAGTTAATAATTCAGTATACTTTATTTTTGACAAAACATCCCATCCCATGTGTTACTAAAAAACAAACAAATTGCATAACTGTATTAAAATTTTATTTTCTCCAAATAAAGGATTATGTGCTCCTTTTACATACACTTGATTCTTAATACTGTGTTACCTGAATGATCCACGTTTTTTTGTTTAGTGATAGTTGTTCTGTATGATTTTCAGATACGTCTTTTCACACTGAGGATCTCAAATGCAAAAATTACAGAAGGTTCAAATGCTCACTAATGCTTAAGAAGAAAACATAATGCATTAAGAACTTTAACTTATTTTGTCTTCTGGGAAACATGTAAGGATCTTCTGTAGCTTCTGAAGGGCAGTACTAAATGAAAAAAAAAAAGATATTTAGGTAAAATAAGAAAAAATTTACGCATCTTCATTCTGTTCAAAAGTTTACACCCTTAATACTCTTAATTCATTGTGTTTCCTTCTGAAGCATCAGAGGGTTTGAACCTTTGGCAATAGTTGTATATGAGTCCCTCAGTTGTCCTCAGTGTGAAAAGATTCAGTCATTTTTGGAAAGGGTTCAGATACACAAACATGCTAAAAACCAAAGAATTTGTGGGACCTGACGGATTTTTCTGAAGAACAGCGGGCAGTTTAACTGTTCAGGACAAACAAGGGACTCATGAACACTAAACAAAAAAACACAGCTGTGGATCATTCAGGTAACAACACAGTATTAAGAATCAAGTGTATGTAAACTTTTAAACAGGGTCATTTTTATAAATTTAACTATTATTTTCTTGCGGACTATATGAAAATGTCTTTTATGTAAAATATCATATTCAGGTCAGTACTAAATAAAAAAACATGCATTTTGTATGATCCCTCTTACTTTCGTAAAATAATTAACATTTTGCAGATTTTGCAAGTTGTATGTAAACTTTTGACCTTAACTGTAGATATATATATATATAAAAAAAAATGTGCCACTATGCCTTTTGTAATCATTCTTTCGAAGCATGCATTTCCTCTCTGTGCTGATTCTCAAACAGATGGTTTTGCTAGGCTAGTTATGAAATCGAAGTACAGAAACAGTTCAGTATTGCACCTTGTTATGACTTAACAGACAAATTTAGACTCGAATACTGAGATATGGCTAAAACAAGATTTAAAAATTCTGCAAATTCACCTCAGTAGGTTGAGTCTAATGCTGGACCACTTGTTTTCTTTTTAGATATTTATGTGTTAATATCTAATATTTAATTTTACAGACCAAAACCAATTCAATATTTTGTCAAAATTACGATTTCCTAAACATTTGTGCTTTAAAGAGGCATGTACAACAAAAACACAACACCTCAGTACAGTTTAAAGAAAGCTTTATTGTCAAAGCAAAACATTGTCTGCTGTAAGCAGTAAGTGCTGTGTGTTAAGACCTAATCGACTGATAGCATTATGCTCCCAACAGCTTTTCTCAGAGCAGAGCTGGAATAGAAACCGCCGCTTTATATCAGGCTGTAAATCCATACGCTTTATCCAAAGGTGGTGCTGTTCCAAGCCACATTGGCTGCATCCATATCAACAAAGTTTATATAGATCCTGAAAAACATACAAAATGACCCATAACATGAAGAGTGCATGAATATTAGCAACTGAAATTAATTAAGTTGAAACTGAATTTGTGGAAAATATTTCCAAATGCAAAAGACGGCCAGCTGCAATGTATGGATTTACCTGTCAGGTGAAATGCCAAGGTGTTTGTTGAGCATGCCCATAAGAAGTTTGGAGTATTGCTTATTTTGCGCGCCCCCAATCTTTCCGATGCTGGTGAGAGAGCAGAGCGCGCACGGATCTCCTTTGCCTCCGAACATCATCATCTGATCCGGGATGATGTGTATGGCGATGTACTGTAACAGGAATGCAAACAGAGACACACAAGGGTAAATAGTTAATAATGCAGTTCCTTTAAACAGGATTTCTTTTCTTTAAGAAGATTTAATCTGACTGAGTCGTTCTGACTCAATTTTTACAATAAAACTATTTGAGTATGATATAATGCAAATACAAATTTAGTTTATTATTAGCTTCCAAATGACTTTTTATGTTTTTATGACTTCATACATGGCTTGAAAACACTAAACTGAAATACACAAAAATGTAATACTTTAATACTTAGTAACAGCAAAATGTGCTTGCATGTGGATTTTTTTGTAATGTTTTAAATTGAAGGTGTGTAATGTGGGATAACGCGGTCACGTAATTGCGTCATGACGTTAAAGCATCACTGAATCGTTTTTCGAACTGGTTCTTTGAAAAGATGTGTTCGAAAGCATGACTCACGGAAATGTGTCTGACTTCCCACCACTACTTAAGTTTAAATCGAGACAAATAATAATAATGATAATGCATATATTCTGCCTAGAGCTCTTTAAGGTTAAGACAATTAAAAATGCAGCATGTCTTTAGCTAACGTTACAGCTAAAAGGATAACTGCTGAGTAAGTCTCTAATATGTTTCATTGTCTCGAGATTTACCCAGAGTTACAGTTCATCATTCTATGCAGGCTAATATAAAAAGTTATACGATTTATAGGAAATAAGAAAAATGCACCTGTGCGGGTTTTCCCATCGCTTTGGCGAGCTCCTGCGTGGCCTCCGACAGCAGCTCAGCAGGAACCGCGTCCTTTGCAACGTTTGTGTTCACCACGAACATCGGCATGATTGCAACGGAGAGAGAGCTCTTACTGTAAAATAGTGCACGGTGGAAGGATCAAACACCTAAGGGAATGTGTCCAGATGTGAGCCCGGGTTGAATAAGGTAAGAAACCGCGATGCCAGTACTTCTTCTAGTCTACCGTAAAACCCATATGACCCAAATAAAAAATTTGACAGTGCAGACCCGTTAGCATACCGCAGTTGCTCGGCTGGCGCATGCAGTCCTAGAAGTGCATGATGCAGAAGTCTGGTGCACACCCGAAAACAGTTACCTCAGCCATAAATTGCATGTGAATAATTATTTTAAAATAATAAAAAAAAATTCTAATTATTGTTTATTTATTACTTTATTTTTATTTGTTGTTTTTTACGATTATTTTATTTAGTAAACAGTAATATTCAATAAAGTACGATATTAATACAATAAACAATATTATACAAAAACAATAAGTAAATAAAAACCAAGAGAAAAAAAACAAGGCTGTAATACTGTAGACTTAAGACTGATTTTGAAATATTTTTGCTATTTAAAATAAGTTTTCTATCTGAATATATTTTAAATTGTAATTTATTCCTGTGATTTCAAAGCTGAATTTTTAGCATCATTACTCCTTTCACATGATCCTTCAGAAATCATTCTGATTTGCTGCTCAAAAACATTATTTTTATGAGTAGAATTTTTTCACGTTTCTTTGATGAATAGAAAGTTTAGAAGAACAGCATTTATCTGAAATAGAAATCTTTTGCAACATTATAAATGTCTTTAACATCATATATGATCATTTTAAAGCATCCTTGCTAAATAAAAGTATTAATGTCTATCATTTCTGTCAAGGTTTTAAATGGTATGGTGTATAATGTTACAAAAGCTTTTTATTTCAGATAAATGCTGATCTTTGGATCTTTATTATTCTTTAAAGAATCCTGAAAAAAATTTACTCATTGTTTTAAATATTTATAATAATATTAATAATAAAAAAAAAATGTTTTTTGAACAGCAAATCAACATATTAGAATGATTTCTGAAGGATCATGAGACAATGAAGACTGAAAATTTAGTTTTGATTACAGGAATAAATTAAATTTTAAAATACATTCAGATATAAAGTAGTTGTTTTAAATAGTAAAATTATTTCACAATATTACTGTACTCTGGATCAAATAAATGCAGGCTTGGTGAGTAGAAGAGAATTCTTTTAAAAACATCAAAACTCCTACTGTTCAAAAACTTTTGACTGGTTGTGAACATAAAAAAATTAATACAGTAATAAAAGACAACTTAGTAATACTTTAGAAAAATCATAAAAAATATTTAGCAAGCTGGCTTTATTCTCTTGGTAAGGTGTTTCATAGATTTGGGACATAATTTGACAAAGGCTGCATATTGATAAAATAATTTTTATTTATATTTCTTTATATATTGATATTTCTTGCAAAAACATTGGTTTTCTTCAGAATTTTCTTCAGTAACCATCAATGGAGGTTAATGTATTTTTTGCCTCTGTATCTTCCAACAAGCTAAAGAGTTTATTCTTATTTTTCTTATTTTCTAACAGGTTGTACTTATTTAATTGTGCATATACAATTATTCAACAATACTACCGGCAGGGTAGCTAAAGCTAACTAGCCAAACTTTTAAATGATCTCCTTTTTCGGGTAATTACGGTAGCTCTGCGCATGCGCACAACGCGACATCCGGAAATAATATTGTAGGCGAGAATTAAAACCTCTTGAGTTGAGAGGGGTGGTCGCGACTCGGCGAAACTGTGCCGCTGATAGCGCATAAACACTCATAAAACATGAACACGGATGTTTTTTAGTCGTCGACTACATTTGTGCAGTCATCTAAACTGGAATTTCATCTTTTAAGGGTTTGCTTTGTGTGGTCGCGATCTTAAAGATAGCAAATAGAGAAAGAGGGTTCATTCCATTGGCTGTGTACAAAGTTGGGTTACTTCGGGTGACAGCCGTTGCCATAGTTGATGTCAGATTAGTATTATTTTTTCCATATCCGCAATTAAATTTGAGGTTGTTGTTGCAAAGCGGATGCTTAAAACATGTAGAATAACTGGTGTTGATATATGGCGTAACATAGTTTTGTTGGACGCAACTTACTTTATTATTTGTGTGACTGAAAACTAGTAAAACCATGGCGGAATCGGTCAAGACCTTTCAAGCGCACCTGACTGCTGTCATGGACAGTTTGGTCCGCGCATCAGTGTGCGAGATCACCAAACTCTTCCAGGATACGGTGAACGACTACCTGGTGGAAATCTCGCTGAACAGAAAAGAGAACGAAGCGTTGAAACTGAGACTGAGGCTGACTGAGAATAAACTGAGGAACGAACGCAAATATGGCATGGGCTGGGCGGCCAGTCGGCGCGCAGCTGGTCTGCTTGGCGCGGACGACACCGTGCGCAAAGCGCGCAGAACGGATCTCCAAAGTAAGCGCACTGACCAACTCGGCTTCATTGTGTGATGCTGTTGTTATGTCGTGCATTTTTCGTGCCTTTGAGTGGGAAACCATAATGGCGACCTGCTCCTCAGTTCTCAGGTTTCTTTCTCCTTCCTCTCCTCCTCTTTTGCATTCCTCCCTCCCCCTCCTGTTCTCCTCTCTCCTCTCTCCCCCTCCCATCTTTCTCTCTCAGGAGGCAAGCAGGGGAAGGAGTGGAGTGCTGATGCGTGGGAGGAGGGGACTGGAGGAGTGAGGGATGAGAGGAGGGACGTGTTCCGTGTCCATCTGCCAACTGGAGGAGGTGGTGGAGGGGAAGAGGAGGAGGAAAGGATATGCCTCTCTGGGGAGAGGAAGGAGGTGGCCAGCATTAAAGAGGAGGTGAGTAGCCAATCGGATGTGAGGAAACAGCTGCAGGGAGTGGAGGGGAGAGAGGAGATGCAGAGGGCTACGGACAGGAGAAAGACTTGAATAAAAAAAAAAATCCTTTCTGCAAATGCAAACTGATTTAAAAGTATATTTCGGTCAGTATTGCAAATGCAAAAAGTGCACACAACAATTACAGCTACTGTAATTCACAGTCTTTCCTTCTATACTGATTTATGTTATTTAAAGTGATTCTTCACCCAAAAATACAAATTCTGTCATCATTTACTCACCCTTAAGTTCTTCCGAACTGTTGTGAGTTTCTTTCTTCCGCTTAACACTGAAGACAATATTTGATAGAACGTAGGTGACGGTAGCCATTGACATCTGTAGTATGGAAAAAAATACAATGGAAGTCAATGGATCAACTCTTTGGCTACCTACATTCTTTAAAATATCTTTAACTACAACTTGAGGGTGAATAACTGATGACAGCTGAATTTTATATTTGAGTCAAGTATATTTGTAAGAGGTTATATTTCCAACAATATGCATGTCCTCGTTGACTTTCAAAGGGTTAGTTCACCCAAAAATGAAAATTCTGGCATTAGTTTACACACCCTCATGTTGTCCTCATAAGACCTTCGTTCAACACAAATTAAGATATTTTTGATGAAATCCGAGAGCTTTCTGACCCTCCATACACAGCAAGGGTACTACCATGGTCAAGGCACAGAAACGTAGCAAGGACATCTTTAAAATAGTCCATGTGACATCAGTGGTTCAACCGTAATTTTACAAAGCTACATCCTTACAGCATTTCTGTGCCTTGACTGTGGTAGGACCCTGAGGCTGTCTAGGGCCAGAAAGCTTATGTCAGGTAAGTAATAATGACAGAATTTTCCTTTTTGGGTGAACTATCACTTTAATACTCTGAGACTACATTTACATCTGATTTTGACATCTGTATGGTGATCAGATCAGAAGTAGACAGTGTTCACTACCAGTGTAAACAATGTCAATGCATTTTATTATTTAGTTGCTTATCACAAGTAGTCAGATACACACATGATACACACATAATCACATTACTAAAGGGCTGCCTACTTACCTGTCAATCAAAATAAAACCCTTTTATTGCACCAAAACAAGTTTACATGTTAAAATAACATCACATACAGACCATAAGATTACTGTCGCCTCAGGTCTGGCTGAAATGTTTATTATCTGTTTTAAAATAAATAAACAGTGCTTAATAAAACAATGTTTTATTGTTAGCAAAGTGAGGTTATTTTACACCGTATGTGTTCTTTCTGTTTCTGTGGGATGATGGATAAAGGTGGAAGGCTACAGATCAGACTCCCTGAGGCTGTTGCAAGAGGCTCTACAGATGAACCAAACTGAAACCAACCCTTCCTCCCCCAGTCCCACCCACGGTGAGTGCTGCAGTGCTTTGTTTGGGAAAACGGCTAATAATTTCTTTGTGATTGTGAGCATGAACAGTTAAAGGAATAGTTCGCTTGAAGAACACAATTCTGTCATTAGTTACTCACCAGTGTGTTGTTTTTTTTTTTCAGTGACACACAAGGAGAAATTTAGGGATCTGTACACATTTTTTTTCATGCATTAACAGTAGGGATGTAATTATATTATTAATATCATGATATTCTGATCTCGATATTATCGTGGTCACATGATGATATGAAACGATAGGTCTTCCTGGCAAAAAGTGTCGTTTTTAAAATTATTTAAACTTCTTATTCTAACATAAAAGGTCTTTAAAGTTGTGTTTTGGGGCATTATGCTTTGGCACAGTATCTGTCAAACAAACTAAAACTGAAAGCACAATGTGGCTTCAAGTCTTCATCAAGTCTCACTGCGCATTTCAAATTGAATTGCACAGTTCATTCAGGCCATCAGCTCGTGATCCAGTGTTTTCCATGCCTCTGAACGACTCAGTTCACAGTGAATGCACTGAACTTGTTTATTGCATGCGCTGTGAGTTTAGCTCGCATTTTGGAATGCAACGGCCACCAGTTAGGCGGCAGATGATCACAGGATTTCACTAGATATTTGTAACCATATTTTTACTGATGCTGGAGTTTCCCATCAAAATAAAAGCTCTACTGCACTTTCCGTCAAAATAAAAGCTTAAAAGTGCAGTATGAATTGCTGACAGCTACCGGATTAAATGGGAAACGTTACTGCAGTCAAAATTCAAAATATCACTTTCAAGAAGTATTGTAATTTCCCTACTATAGTGTAAAGCAAAAATAATGTACCCATGAAATATTCAGTTTCATTTATTTCACAGTGCAGTTGTTTTACAATATATGGCTATTACTGTTATTGTTGTTATTATTATATTCTAATTTGTTTGGCTTCCTAAAACATCAGTGTGAATGTAAGTTAGACTGAGACAGTATATCACAAAGAAAAAAGGGTTGAGTCCCCTTTAAATTTCAGGTACAAGTCAATTCACTGACTTTTATCTGACTTAAGTTTTCTTAGTTAAGAACATGGGTTGAAGCTCTTAATTTTGAACTCTCAAAGTCCATTCGATAGAATAATTTAACTTTAAAATGTACAAATTTTTTTTTTTTTTAATATCGCAATAAATATCATATCATATCATAAAGTGGACTTCATATTGCAATATTATCGTATCGTGAGATTTTGATATTGTTACATCCCTGATTAACTGTATATTTGGTCCATGACTGTTAAGTTCCAGAAAAGGTGACTAGTTCACTAGGGCCCCATGATTTCCGTGATGCGGAAAACGCGAACAGAATCACGGAATCCAATCATAAAAACAGAGTTTACTGAATAACGCGGAATGTCACGGACTTTGTCAAAGTTTGTATTAATTAATCAAAAATAGGTCATTACACTTAAATCAAACGGCAATATGGACTAGTATATCTAAATATTACGCTGCAAAAATACCATTTAAATGTGAATCCTGCATGTTCTGCGTGACGCTTGCGGTTATTTCAGCGTCAGCGTCGTGTCACTAAATGAGGACATAATTACATGAACAGTATCTGCTGAGAGTCACTTCATGAGCATTTGAAATGTAAAGGTAGACACAGCCACCCATCAAAATAAAAGTCCAGTTTAACTTGAAGACCTTGTGCCAGATACATATTGCTACTATTACTACTACTACTGCTAAAATGAAACAAACATTATTTTTTAGGGTATAATCATACAACATTTCTTCCATGTTTTAATTTTAAAAGGAATCCAGAAAAATTAAAATAGAAAAAACGGAATTTGAGAAAAAATAAAACGGATTTCATAGGGCCCTAGTTCACACAAAAATGAAACTTCTGTTATCATTTACTCACATTTACTCCGTCACGTCGTTCCAACCCTGTATGACTTTGTTTTAATTTGTTGAACATGAAAGAACATATTGTGTAGAATGTTATTAACAAAACAGTTTTGAATCCCATTAACTTAAATGAAAACAGTCAGAACTGAAACTGTTTGGTTACCAACATTCTTCAAAATATTTTCTACGTTCTGCATAGAAAACTGTAACAGGTTTAGAAAGGTGACAGAATTTTTCTTTTTGGGTGTACTGTCCCTTTAATATCTTACATTTTCATTTTGCACACAAAGCCATTGTACTGATACTTTTATGGTTTTAAATGTGCATGTGTGGTTTTTGGAGCTTGATAGCTGTGGCCTGTTAATCAATCACCCTCATGTCGTTCCAAACCCATAAGACCTTCATTCATCTTCGGAACACAACTTAACATATTTTTGATAAAATCTGAGAGCTTTCTGACCCTGCATAGACAGCATTGCAGCATCCGTCTCTCTTAGTTCATCGTCTGTATATTTTGGTTCAAATAAGTAAGGCTGGGCAAAAACATTGCAAGTCATCCTCTCTGTCAAAATCTTCAGACATGTTTATGAAAACTGTTTTATGTACAGTGGGTGTCATCATCTGCTTGTAAACAAGGCGCAGCGCATCTGGGTTTTACGTCAGAACGCCGGCTCTTGTGTCATGAACGTGCGATGAAGACTAACACAGAGGAGAAGAAATTGTTGAATAAAGTCGTTATTTTTTTTTCTTTGTGTACAAGAAGTGTTCTCGTAGCTTCATAAAATTACGGTTGAACCACTGATGTCACATGGACTGTTTTAACAATGTCCTTACTACTTTTCTGGGCCTTGAACGTGTCAGTTGCGTCTCTGTCTTTGCAGGGTCAGAAAGCTCGGATTTCATCAAAAAATATCTTAATTTGTGTTCTAAAGATTAATGAAGGTCTTATAGGTTTGGAATGACATGAGGGTGAGTAATTAATGACAGCATTTTCATTTTTGGGTGAACTGTCCCTTTAACGTGTTTAATTTCTGTCTGCAGGAGAAATGGGCCCTGCTTCTGCTGGTGCTGATTCCTCTGCTGCTGAAGTGTGGGAGGAGCAGCCGGCCTTGTCAGAGGAACCAATGACTGGTGGAGACGAGCTCAGCGGACTTGAGACGGCCCTCAAGGCGGAGCGCGAACGTGAGGAGGCGGAATCCGGCCTGGGTAGCCCGTCTCAAGAGACGTGTGGATCCGAAGGTGTGGCGTTCATCGGACTAGACGGTTTATGTAGCTCTCAGCAGGCAATGTCATCCTCATCACACAGAGCAGACCCTTCTGAACTACAACTCCCATCAGCCCCTACCAACAAGGAAGAAGAAGAGGAATCAGGAGGAGAGAGTGGGGACATGCTGCATTTTTGCGCACGGTGCGGCAGTGGCTTCAGTTCCTCGTCTGACCTCATGAAGCACTCGTGCCCCGCAGCCGAGGAGCGGCCCTATCAGTGCTCCGTGTGTGGGAGAGCATTCGGCCATGCCTGGAGTCTTAAGAGCCACGAATGCGTCCAGGCGGGAGAGCAGCCGCACCACTGCGAACTCTGCGGCAAACGCTTCACGCACTCGCGGTCCCTCGAGCGGCATCAGCTGGTTCACACAGGTGAGCGGCCTCACAGGTGCCCGCAGTGCGGCCGCAGCTTCAGTCGTCTCGGGAACCTGGAGAGGCACCAGCGCATCCACACGGGTGAAAGACCGTATGAGTGCGGGACGTGTGGGAAACGTTTCAGTCGAGTGGAATACCTAAAACGGCATCAGCACACCCACATTAGCGATGTAATGGTGAAACTCCCACCGCTGCGAAACTCCCACCACTGCTCTCAGTGCAACCAAACATTCAGTGATACTGAGCAGTTCAAGCAGCATCAATGTCCGTACAACACATAATGTTATTCAGTGTTCATGAGAATTTACTACACCTAGAAATCCACATCTCTTCATAATTCTTCTAATTTTTTTATATCTTCTATTAGCATCTTATCACATGCTTCTACCTTAATGACCACAAAATGTGATTTCTTCAGTGACTTGCACCCACAACCTCAAACCACATTTAACCTAGTGCAATTTTAAAGTGAAATTTCCTATTTATTGTTATTTAGAAACTGTCTACTTATTATTTACAGTGACTATACAGCAACATATTAAGCACCCCGTTTCAATTCCATCAGTCTAAAAATGCAGATAACTCTATTTTTGTTATGTCAGGCTCCTTATAACAGGCTGTGAAATATTTTTTGTGAACAAAGACATTTATAGAAGCTTGTTGTTTCTTATTAATAACAAATAGAATGCTTATTCATGCATTCCTAAGAATCTTTTTCCTCGTATAAGACCTATGTGTTGTTTTCACTCCTTTTTTATACTCAAAACTGAAAAAATGAAATACTTGTTGTGATGAGAATTGCTTAAGGTCTTGTAACTGAGTTTCTTTTTTTGTCATGTATTCTATTTGCTCAACAATTTCATACTGTATTGAACAATACGGGAAATGTTAATAAATCCCTTCCAAATGTATACACTGCTATAGCTTGTTTTCATACCTTGTATGCAGTGTTGGGGAGTAACAAGTTGCATGTAATGGAATTACATAATTACAAAATAAATGTAATTGTAATTAGTTACAGTTAAATCTTAATGATTACAAAGGGGGGTTACATCTGAATTTTTTCACACACAAACACATACAGATTTATTTGACTTCTTTCATAAATTGCATTGACTGTTCTAAAATGAGACATCAATGTTCAGGAGTTTAGGACACAGAATAAGACACATTCAGTAACTTTTATTTCCAATTCGGGTTTATGCATATACTTTATTTTTTAAGATTAATTGTTTTTTCCAAGGCATTGTTAGATGCCAGTGTTTCCTGTCACAACTATGCAAACATTTGATTTCAAAACCGGTCTCATAGCTATTAAACTATTTTTTTGTTATGATTTCAAATTTGTATATAATCTCAGAATGATCTCAAAGTAAATAAGTCTGTTAAAGTGTGGTTAAGTCTGAATTTGTGGTGGCTGTGCTTTAAATTCAAATTATTACACGGCTCTGTGGAAAGCTTCATTCTGACTGGTCAGTTGTGACATTCCAAGGTATGTTATTCCTTGATAACAACTGGTTAAAGCTAATAACAGACTCAACTGGGCTTTGCCTTTGGTTAGATAATAAAATATTAAAATGCAATATTAAAATTCAATGTTATGTGTACAGTTTCTTAATTCTGTCATTCTGGTATCGTGGACTTGCTCTATTGTTTCATCCAAAAGCAGCTGCTGACATTATTTTTGTAAACTGTAATGGATTATAAGATAACTAACAAACTAGTACTGTAAGTGATTTCTTCATGGAAACTTTGCTTTCAGATATTTCAGCTCAGATCAGTGTTTCATGTCTAATTATTTACTTTCGTGGCAAGCAGCTGTGTAATAACTGGGATGATGTGCATCCAGCCAGTTGTTATCGCAAAATAAAGATGAATATTATTCTTTACTTATAACCTTAATTCAAGTGATAAAGGATTTTTAAAGTCTGACAGGAATAAGTGTTGAGTGCTACTGTAAGGTTTACTCTGCCTGGTTTAAATGTTTCAAAATGATTAACAGATGAAAATATTAGAAATTTAGTAAAGTAATCAAAAAGTAATCAAATGTAATAAGTTACATTACTTCACTAAAGTTGAAATCGAAAAGTTACATGACTTATTACATTTTAAATAGTAACTTGTAATCTGTAACCTATTAAATTTCCAAAGTAACCTTCCCAACATTGCTTGTATGTTTGTTTAAAATTACTTTCACTTCTGGTAATTATCATAATTTAGACTGAATTCTAAACAAAACTGCACCCAGCAAGTAAAAATATGCTGTACCCACCTTTTTCTTCCCGTAAGAGTGGGCGTGGCCATTTGTAAATTGTATGGGTCTGGCTTCCTGTCTCATCTGCTTCCAGATATTTTTAGCTGTACAAAACAGCTAGTTCTGCTGCTTGACATGGCAAATTGTTGTGTCTTACCGTATTATATTAACATATTATCTTAATTATGAGCACACAGTGCAAACAGTTTAACCGTTTACCGCACGTTGTTATTCTTCTCGTTATTCTCGGATAAAGAACCGGAAGTCTCACCCATAGGCTTACTTCCGCCAGAAGAAAAATGTGGTGGATAGTCATGTAAAGAGAATAAATGAGGTAAAATACATAGTGCTGCTCTCACAAATTAACGCTGAAAAGACGTTTGTAAATACTTGTTGATATTTAGTTGATTTTGACCATTTCGTCAGATGTAAACATACTGGTCCCGATACACTTCCTGTTTCTTTTTTTTTTAAACTTTACACAAACATCACAAAAAAATACATCCAACATAACATTTGACTGGATGAAACATTTGACATTAGCACCTTTAAGATGTATTTGTATATGTGAAATAAAAAAAAAGGCAGGAAGTGCTTCGGGACCAGTGTTGTTTACATCTAGCGAAATGGTCTAATAATTAACTACCTATACATTATAAAAACAAAGTATTGATGTCGATTCGACGAGTCCGATCATTTCATTTAATCAATTGAACCGACGCACAACAGTTTTGGGGCTGCGTTTCCTAAAAAACATTGATTTGTTCACTTTTTGTATTAAATCAGTCAATTAAATCATTTAAAAATTACAATACAATAAATGAAACGAAAAACTAAATGAGTAAATACAAAACAAATAAATCGACCAATTTCATAGCAAATTGAATCTTTTACTGAGATCATATTTTTAGTAATTCAAGTAAACTTTGCATTTGTGAATGTAAAATTAGCTTTGGAATAAAATTAAACGTATAACAAAACAAACGGCTCTTTTGTGGGATCTAAAGGGTTAACACGTAATCCGTGACGTCAGACTCCTGACTTCCCTGTGGTAGTGTGGGATCTCTTCTGCCGGTTTAATATCACATTACAAAGGTTTGGATGTCATTTACGTAATCTATTTTTATTTTGTGGATTCACATGTGTATGCTTTTAAGCGAACGACATGAACTGTGCTTCAGACAGGACTGTAATGGACAGTGTATTGGTTTGTTTACCTCATCAGCTGTGTGGCAGCTAACGGTATCGTTAGCTAAACTGAGCAGCAGCTGTTTTACGACAAGATATGAAACTGTTTTGCGCTTTATTTTGCTATATTTGGCCACCTACAAAATTACGTAATACTATTTACGTTACATAAGCTGTACAACCACAGTGCAGTAAAACTGTTTCAATGCGCATGCTATTTAGTCTATTATGTAGCGCCTAGCATTGCAGCATCAATGAATAAGACTCCACACATTATGGCTGAAAGCCTCTTTGCAAACTCCCGGTCTGTGTTTTTACAGTGTCCATCAGGCCTTGCGCTCATCCCGAGGTGTGTCCACTTGAGTCGCAGCCCTGCATTTCAAAACAGAAGACGAGTGTTTCGCCATGAACTCTGACATGGATGGTGAGAGACACATCAGCACTCTTTAGTTTTTTGCTTTAGAGTACATCATACAGCAGTAGATTGTTAAATGTTTTTGTTATGATTTTCTTATTAGTGTTATATTTAAAGGTTATCAAGTTGAAATTGACAGTACAGACTGATTAAAAAATACATTATTTAACATACTAAATAACATTTGGGGGGAAACATCTTCCTTTGCCTTTCAAAATCAAGCTTTAGATGCATAATATTTTGGAATGTATAGCATTACATTGTAAAGAATGTCTCCATAAATGTTTAACAAATTTCAATAACCCAACATATACAGACAATATACATGCTGTACATATTCATACACATACATAGTCTACAAATATGCATACATACTATAAATACACACGTACATATTTAAGGTTCATATATAAATTATATAATAAACTGCTAAAATTATATATAAACTGCGTTTGAGGTCAGTAAGATTTTTACTGTTTTTAAAGGCGTTTCTTATGTTCATAAAGGCTGAATTTATTTTATCAATAATACAGAAAAAACAGTAATATTGTGAAATATTTTTACACTTTAAATAACGGTTTTCTATTTTAATATATTGTAAAGTATAGTTTATTAAAGTTATGCAAAGCTGAATTTTCAACATCCATTACTCCAGTTTTCAGTGTAACATTAACAGTATGCTGATTTATTAACAGTTGTGCTGCCAAATATTTTTTGGAACCTGTGATTATTTTTTTTTTCAGGATTCTTTGATGAAAAAAGTTAAAAGGAACAGCATTTTTTCAAAATATAATCTTTTCTAGCAATATAAGAATTTACTATCACTTTTTATTAATTTAACACATACTTGCTGAAATGGGTTTTTTTTTTTTTTAATTTCATTAAAAAAAAAAATCCTGACCCAAACATTTGAACAGTAGTGTATGTTATTATAAAAGATTTCTTCTTCTTCTTTAAATAAATGCATTTTTTTTACTTTTTTATTCATCAAAGAATCCTGAAAAAAGTATCACAGGTTCCAATAAAATATTAAGCAGCAAAAACGATTTCCAACATTAATAATAAATCAGCATATCAGGATGATTTCTGAAGGATCATGTGACACTGGAGTAATGATGCTGAAAATTCAGCTTTGCATCACAGGAATAAATTATGTTTTAAAGTATATTAAAATAGTAAACCATTCTTTAAATTGCAATAATATTTAATAACATTACTGTTTTTTCTGTATTTTTGAACAAATAAATGCAACTTTGATGAGAGACTTCTTTAAAAAAAACTCTTGAACAGTAGTATATTCAGTAAATTATAGTTTATTTTAGAAAATATATGGAATTATATATTTTGTCATATATATACTAAATCAATTATTTACTTAAGTAAATAAAAAAAATCATCTTTTTTAACATTTTTCTTTTACCATTTCAACCCTTGACAGTTTTTTTGTAATAAATAATGTTTAAAATATCTTTTAATGCCAAGTATGTTCATTTTGCTATGTTCAGTCAACAGGCAACAACCAAAATGCAGTACCAAAATAAATGCTTAATGTTTTTCGCCTCTTCTAAACATAAGCCTTGTCAGACTTTATTAATTTATTTATTACCTTTTTTATTAATAATAAGCGTTAAGGACTTTTTCAGTGACTCCAAGTTTGCAAAGTGTATAATTCTTTCTTCATCTTCCAGGTGACATAGAAAATCAGGTGGAGTTGGAGGAGAAGACCAGACTTATAAACCAGGTCCTTGAGTTGCAGAACACCCTTGAGGGTAAATAACCCGCACTGCATGGGTTGTCACATAATATTAACTAACGTTGGTTTCTTAAACCTTTTATTATATTACACAACAAGAATTAAGTTCTGTCTTTCTCTTCTTGTTCTCAGATCTCTCAGCTCGGGTGGACGCAGTTAAAGAAGAAAATTTGAAGCTAAAATCAGAGAACCAGGTTCTTGGGCAGTACATTGAGAACCTAATGTCGGCATCTAGCGTGTTTCAGACTACTGACTCTAAGAGCAAACGGAAGTAAGAGAGCATCCTCTTTCCCAGCATCCCTTGTGTAGACGACACCCCCATGCAGAGAAACCCTTGCCATATCAGCGCATTTAAAATTCCTTTGCCACTAAAATCGTAAATGTTTACATTTCTTTTATCAGTATTGATGTTTCATCTTCAACAACTTTGTTATACATATTACACTAAAATCATTTTATAAGATATTAAGATGTTAAACTAAGACTTTATATGTTATTTTGTAGTTTTTTTTTTATTTAATATTATTTGTAATGTTGTTTAAAACCGTAATATGTATTTTATGTAATTTTTGCTTTGTAGACAAGGGTACAGCTGTGATGCCGTGACAGTTGCTCTCTCCCGCTGAGCTGTTTGTCTGTATCAGCACTGACTATACTCAAGCTGAGAGAAAACATTTCAGGTCATTCTGATCAGGGAATGAAATTTCAACCCTTTCCTTGGTGCTATCAACAGAAGGGAGTTCTCTGGCATGCGTCACATCTGTGCCTCTGACTGTCTTAATGTATTTGTTGTGTTTGGATGTGTAGAATCTAACTATATGGTGTGGCATTGCAAATGCCTGTTTTAATTAAAACAAATATCATTTGCTGTGCTGTGAGCGAGTCTTTAGGCCCCTGTGGTGGTTTGCTTCTCGTTCAGTCGCCTCACTTCATCTGGGATTCAAGTCTACACATATTCCACCCGAGTTTGAGGATTATATCAGAATCTCTGCTCTCATCAGAGGAGTGAGGAACTGAGTCTCATAGAGTAGCGTTGCCTTCCTCTCCTCAACCCTTGCTTTAAATTTTGAATCTTCATCTGAATGTATCTCCCTCTTTCACAGGGTTACCAAAGGTGTTCGGAAGGACAAATCAACTAGTGCTTAAATATGCAGTAACCAATATGTTGGAGTGAGCAAATCCAAGATTAAAGCTTCTGATTCTAGCTGAATTAATTTTTAGGTTGATGTTCTTAAAATTAAAATTGGTTACGTTCACACTGTCAGTTTTTGAGATTGACAACCGCATTTACTTACAGGTGTGAGTCTCGAAATATCCCGTTCACACAGCAGCTTACAGTTGCTTTTCGAATACTGTTTGTGTGAACATGCAAAAGGTCAAGCCCGTATTCCTTGAGAGTAACCATAGCAACAATGACCAAAGTAATATCAAAGATGGTGACGTCCGTAAAACTAAAAGTCTTATCGCCTTCTGACACGACAAGAGTTCAATGGACCCGCAAGTTCATCCATCAAATCATCATTAACCGACAGAAGATTTTAAATTGGAGTGGAGTGCAGAGCATTTGAGCCGTGTGCAGAACACAAAACTCACGGGAGGGAACGGCTTCGGTGGGGACTGGATATAAAACGTTAAGATGACACGCAGCTCATTTCTCCGTCACTGTACGTTTCAACATTTTCACCACACATCAAAGCACGTTTGTGCGGCAGATTCCGAAAATTTTGTAATCGATTCCCATTCTTGGTTCTGGAATCCATGAAATTCGATTCCAAGAATCGATTCCTCACTGTTGTTTTCAATTCTTGTTTTTTTTTTTTTTTTTTTTAGAGTGGAGGATATAAAGGTCGTAGAAAGTAGCTTTATCACAATTGAAAAATCTATATATATTTTTGTATTTAAATTGTAGTTTTGTCTGCATTGCACATGAAATTAGTCAGCCCACAGAGCAGCAGTTGACATGCGTTTATTGCATGAATGGAACAAGGCATTGACAACCGTATTCTGCTGCTGTGTGAACGTGGCCTAAATGTGTGAAAATTAAAGTGTAATCAAGTCTAATATGGTAGCACTGAGCAGGACTATCTGTGTGTGTGACCAAAGGAAGACGTGGAGGGTTAATTGGTTTTTGTTTTATTACTAAATGAATAGTTCACCCAAAAAAGAAAATTCTGTCATTAATTGCTCATGCTCATGTCGTTCCAACCCTGTAAGACCTTTGTTCATCTTCAGAACACAAATTAAGATATTTATGATGAATTCCAAGAGCTTTCTGACCCTGCATAGGCAGCAATGCAACTGCAATGTTCCCAGGCCCAGAAAGGTAATAAGGACGTTATTAAAATACGACTTTAGGGTGAATAATTAATTACAGAATTTTCATTTTTGGGTGAACTATCACTTTAAAATTAATTTAGCAATTCCACTTTGTGATGCTAGTAATGAAGAAACAAAAAAAATACAATATGAGCAAAAAAAGAACACAACAATGTCATGACAAGTTGTAAACAGTTTGTATTATTGCCATGTACTGACCTTTTGACAAGAAGTCAAATATTTTCAGTAATTCGGTATAATATAAAACATGATCAAATGCTGTAAGTGTGGTCCCTTCGAGTTAGTTTTGCAACACAAAATAATTTAAATAAAATAATTTAGACTAAATTAATAAATCACACAAAACCTTCATGGGCCACGATGTAAACATTTTTGTTTGCTCACACTGATGAGGGAAACATCCTGTAATTCAGTATTCTGCTGCACCTCAAGATGGCACACCGCAATGACAGTCGTTATCCCAGCAATAGAGAAGTTCCTTTCCAGGCCAGCAGTATGCACTGTTGTCCACAGCGGGAGGTATTACATGTAACCATAAGGATCGAATTTCTCCTCTCTCCACAGCTCATCAAACTTTAATAAAGATCTGTCAAAGAAAGAGACGTGACTTTTAAGCAAATCTTAGATACTGTGTCACAGCAGCAAACAAGGCTATTGAAAACTATCAATGGGTTACATGATGCACAGACTTCCTCAAAAAGCACCTTTCAAATATAGACAAACTAGACAGTCACCGATAGCCACTACAATGGAGAACATTGTGAGGGCAATTTCAAGCCATCTGCTACACTACAGTGAATGAATTACCAGGAATTTTACAAAGTATATTCAAATCAGATATCTCTGATGACAGATAGTTCCCATAAAAGGTAGAGGTGTGACGAGACACTTATCCCACGGGACGAGACAAGACACGAGACTGGGTTCACGAGAACCATGAGATGAGATTATTAAACTTTTCTTAAGAAATCCTTAATGATGAAACACATAGGGGAAACAGTCATTTATTCAACTGAAAAAGACAAAATGCAAAAATATGTAGGTGCATTTTGAACTTTGAAATTAAACGTCCATTTTAATGAATTATATGCAGTAATAAACAACATTTAAACAAGAGCTTCACGATTCTGGATAAATTGAGAATCCCAGTTGTTTTTAATAAATTGGAGACCATGATTCTCTCACGATTCTGAAGAAAAAAGATTAGAAAACGAAACAAAATAACGTAATTTACTTATGGTTCTGACAAACTGTTAATTGCTGTTCAAGTCTTTTAAAAACATATATTCATTTAAACAAAAAACAAACAAACAAAAAAGCATTCAGTGAAGGAGTCAGTGTCTCACTTCATTAAGACTTTGACTATTGAAATTAGGGGTGGGAATCTTCAGGCACTTCACGGTCCGATCCGATTCCGATTCTGGGAGTCACGATCCGATTCTAAAACGATTCTTGATCTACATTTTTCACCAATTAAGTCTTGCAAATACATCTTTACAACCATACATTTTAACCAAAATTGCAGTTTCTTTGCTTTTTTTGTTTATAGTTGGAATCTCTGTGTCAGTACTACCATCTTAAAAGTAGTGGTGTGAATCTTCACTGGTTTCAGATTCAATTCAGTCACAGTTTTCATTATCAACTCATTATCACTATGCATCACATTCTCAGTTTTCAATATTACTGCGCATGCCTACATTTTCATATACATTTTATAGCAAATTTATTTTGTGGAAACTTAATTTTTTATTAGTGTTTTTTAAGTATCCAAAAGTTTTCAGACAATAGTTATGGGTTTTCTTTTTTCCTCACCATTATTGCCGTTTTATTATTACTGATGAGATCATAGACAGTGGAAGCTTTAACCGACTGTATTCACACGAATACACAAATCTATTTCGATATATCAGATGTTTTGTCCTGCTCTGAAAACATAGCTGTCTGTGTGAACATCAATTTCGTATAAAAGTATTCGAAAATGGAAGTGCATTTAACCGCAGCCGCAATCCATCTTCAAGACAAAAAAGTCAGTCGTCGGTGCACGAGTTCTGCATTCCAAGCGGCATTAATGAAAGCATATCTAAAGTAAAACACGGCGGGTGGAAACACACACTGTTAAGCAATGCACACGTGTCTAGTTTTATACCCAAACTATAAACTTTTATGCCAGTACTTCTATTACTTAAATTTCTGTAACACAGAAATAATAATTATAATGTGGTTGATAAGACTGTTTGTGTTGCTTTTTCTGCGTTCACATTTACCCCGACTCTCTGATTCATTAACATGGGCAGCGACAAAACGTGCTTCCCACACTAGTTTAATTTATAAAAATGACCCCGTTCAGAAGTTTACATACACTTGATACTGTGATCCTTAATACTGTGTCGTTCCCTGAATGATCCACAGCTGTGTTTGTTTGTTAAGTCATAGTTGTTCATGAGTCCCTTGTTCAACAGTAAAACTGCCCGCTGCTCTTCAGAAAAATCTTCCAGGTCCCACAAATTCTTTAGTTTTTCAGCATTTTTGTGTATTTGAACCCTTTCCAACAATGACTGTATGATTTTGAGATCCATCCATTTTTCACACTGAGGACAACTGAGGGACTCATATGCAACTATTACATAAGGTTCAAACACTCACTGATCCTCCAGAAGGAAAAACAATGCATTAAGGAGCCAGGGGGTGAAAACTTTTTAACTTATTTTGTCTTCTGGGAAAAAGTATCTTCTGTAGCTTTTAAAGGGCAGTACTAAATGAAAAAAATATGATATTTAGACAAAATAAGACAAACGTGCACATCTTCATTCTGTTCAAAAGTTTACACCCCCGGCTCTTAATGCATCGTGTTTCCTTCTGAAGTATCAGTGAGTGTTTAAACCTTCAGTCTCTCAGTTGTCCTCAGTGTGAAAAGATGAATCTCAAAATCATACAGTCATTGTTGGAAAGGATTCAAATACACAAAATACTGAAAAACCTAAAAAAAAATTGTGGGACCTGAAGGATTTTTGTGAAGAACAGCAGGCAGTTTAACTACTGAAGGACAAACAAGGGATTTATGAACAACTATCACTAAAAAAAAAATACAGCTGTGGATCATTCAGGTAAAAACACGTATTAATAATCAAGTGTATGTAAACTTTTGAACAGGGTCATTTTTATAAATTCAACTATTATTTTTTCTTGTGGACTACATTTAAACGTCTTTTATGTGAAATATCTTATTTAGGTCAGTACCAAATAAAAAGTAACATGCATTTCTTATATTTTGGTAAAATAATTAACGTTTTTACAGGTGTATGTAAACTTTTGATGTAAACTTTTGAAGTTTCTGAATGAATGGACAAAAAAATCCTATAATAAAGACAAGAAATGTTTTGAGGCCATTTCTAATGATAATTTACCCAAACATAAACCAATCTGTCAAGCAATAAAAGTGATTTATAATGATATGAAAATTTTCACATGAAGTAAAATACCTGAAGTGGCAAGCTGGTGAATGCTAAACTAGCTTAGCATTACGTTTTAATGAAAGCCCCAATAAACCACCCTAACAAGCCCTACGTGTGCTTTACTGGTTTTGCTTTTCTTATTGTCTTACAGAGGCCTTATGACCTCTTCCTTACATTCATTTGATTTACTATAAGAGTGAAACACCTCACATATGTGCTAGTTTCTGTATTTCCCTGAAGAAATGTCAACAAAACTAGGCAGGATCTGTTTATTTAGTTGTTGTTGTCTTTTTTTAAAAAATCTACATTGCATTTCTGTGTGTTACACCTTACGCATGTTAGCGTGGCTTTCATTGAATTAAGTGACTGTCAACTCAAGCCCTTCCCAATTAGGTGAGGCTTGTTTCTAAAAGTTATTTATAGATATGGCTGTGGTCTACCTCACTGAGAAGAACCCAGACATCAGAATCAGAGTGAACCAGGAGTCGCATGGCCGCTATTTCTCCTAATGCTCCATCCACTTCTCCCTCAGCCACTCCATTTTTGAAAGAACCTGAGAACAGAAATTTATGACATATCCCATCACAAATTAAAGACAAACCACCTGACCTCTGGTTTTCACACATCCTGGTTTTAAACAATGAGCAAGTACTCTCACAAATTAGTCATAGCCCACAGAGCAGCAGATGACATGCGTTTTTTGCATGAATGGAACAAGGCACATTTCAGCTGAATGATGTGTACTTCAACGCCGGTAGCCTATGCTTTGCGCAAAATTACCAAACTGTACACTGAAACAAAACAGATATAAGATATAAGAGCTAGTGGTTTATCTGTCAAATCAGATGCATTGCCACTGATCTGTGCTCTCTGCGCCCTGGTGAAAATACCAGCATATGCTGGTAGGTATGCTGGTTAGGTATGTTTTGATGCTAATTTAAGCTGGTCCTTAGCTGGTTTATGCTGGTCCTTTAACCACTTTTGAGCTTACATTTCTTACTATGGTTTGTCCAAAGGAATGACAACAAAACAAGGGTGTGTATTATAGACATGCAAATGCATACTTACTAATGGTTCTGATCAGATAGTGTCTGATTACCTTGTCTGATCATTAACATCGTGAAATACAATCCAATAACAATATCCTTACTACCTTTCTGGGCCTTGAATGTATCAGTTGTGTTGCTGTCTATGCAGGGTCAGAAAGCTTTCGGATTTCATCAAAAATATCTTAATTTGTGTTCTGAAGATGAACAAAGGTCTTACAGATTTGGATGACATGAGGGTGAATAATTAATGACAGAATTTTTATTTTTGGATGAACTATCTGTTTAAGCAAATGAGAGAAATGTTAGAACCAATGTGATCAGTTGAATAAAAAAATGCAAGCACGTCAGCTAAAAAAAACATTTTCTCAAGAAAAAACCTTTCATAATTTCACTACAATTAGTGCGCTACGCTAGTGAAAAAAAGGCAACCATTCAAGAACTGCTAATGAAACCGTATGTCACCAATGCTGGTCTTAATGGAAAAAAGTCAACCAGTTCTGACTAAGAACCGGTTTTTGATACCCAAACCTATAACTTGTGTTTACAGACATGCGTTCACAAGCCTCACTAGCGCTCTCTCTCTATAGTTTTCTGTAATTATCATGATTATCACAACTAGCGTTACAACGACTCATATCTGACTGGTATAATCACATTATTATCACTTAGAGTACTGGACATTCTTAGTTCACTGACAAACAAATGACTGCACTTCATCTATATGTATTTATGCAAAACCTTACAAATGAGTGACAGAAATGAAAAGAAGCAGGATTTCGATGATGCTTGAGTACCTATTTGAACAAAGCCATCGGATGAGGGTTTACAGCAGGCTAATTCTCCTCGCGTCACCTTCTCTTTTACGGAGTTCTGTAAAACACAGACATTTACCCGTCAGCACTTTATACTTCAATGCAAATAAAACCAGACATACCAGGAAGTATGCACAAAAATCCTTGTCTAACAGGTTTGAGGTAAAGTTTAAAATTTGGTTTTGGGTGTCAGTTTTCTGTTTTCTTAGAAGTGTTTACTTGGCTAGCAAGCACAGAAACAAGGCCTCACCACAACAAGCAAATGAATACAAATGTATACTCAGGGAAAAGGGTGTAGTCACACATGTTCTTATATACAATGCAATGTCTAAAGCTATGACAATACCAACATATTTTACACAAATATTCGGGCAGCTTTGCTTCTGGAAGTATTTAAGATATTTAAAGTACTATAGGGGTTTAAAAAAAAAGGATTGAACAAAGAGTCATGAAGCAAACCGACCAGTTCAAGGATGAATGACCACAAAGATTGTGTGCTTATCATCTTTTATGAGTGAATGAATTACAGTTCCATAAATCATAACAAATGATGTAAAAGATGTCAACAATATAAAACTTTTAGGGCGTGTACTAGTAGGGAAGACTCCATTACATCATTTACAATGTTTCATAGCAGAGGGCGGTTGGTCACTGCTAAACTCATTCAACCTGATTTGTTGATTTGTTGTGATTCTCTGATTGGTGGATCGTTCTTATCAGGTTTCATGGCTAATATAGTCCTTCACGTGGAATGCCTGACTGTTAATAATTACTCGTGATTAGTTTAACTGATGCTTCAACAGAACCGCATGGTCTATTTTGAAAGGTTTACACTACCATTCAGTACAGAAGATCTAACAGATTGATCAAAAGTCATTGCACACACATCTCTGTCAAATAAATGTTGTTTTGAACTTTTTATATATCAAAGAATCCAAAACAACAAAAAAATCGGTTTCCACAAAAACTATTTTGAACACTGATAATAATATGCTATGAAATGTTTGAGCAGCAAAACAATTTCTGAAGGGTCATGCAACACTGAAGACTGGAGCAATGATGCTGAAAATGTAGCTTTGATCACAGGAATAAATTACATTTTGTAATATATTAAAGGGGTCACGACATGACAAATCAAATTTGCCTTGCTCTTTTGGCATATAAGAGATCTTTGTGCCATTAAAACATCCTGCAAGTTTTATAGCTTAAATGTCATCCTCATTATAAACAAAGCATTTATTTAATCAAGCTCCAAAAACGTCTTGTTTGGATCTAAGGTGCAAGGTGACATGATCCAACATTTGCATAAACATCACCTCCAGAGCAAGGCATCGACGAATCATCATCTTTCTCCATAGGCCCCGCCCACTGGCTTTAAGTCGCTTAAGGGCACAATATGTAAGTTTTCACCGCCAGAGGGCGCATATTGAAAACAAACAAAGAACTGGGAGTTGTTGTCTTCATCCCCACTGCTGATGCAATCCGTTGGGACTCTGGCAGAAATCATGTTCATGGATGAGTTAATGTATTTAAGACTTAATAAAGTCACTGTAGTATGAAGCATGGTGGGGCTGAAAGTCGTGGAAGCGAAATGAGGATGCTGGAGCGATTGCTAATGAAGGACGAGAGCGATACACAGCTCGAAAGCAGCGGAACCTTTCTGCTCCTTCCGGTCATGCGTATGTAGGAAAAAGTAGCGCTGTTTTATCATACTAGATACATTTAAGTGTATTGAAAACTGAAAGCAAACAGAAATTACAATCACTGCCACTATCTTGTCTCCATCTGATAAAGTATACAGCTGTAGGTTTGCTTTCTGTCAGTAAATGTGCTTGAGTCTGTTGTCAATACGACAAATGAAGTGAAAGAACGTTTGCTTTCATGTGTTTGGTTTAAACAGCTCATTTGTGTGTACAGATAACAGAAGGATCTCAGCGTAATGAACGAGTGGATAGTTTTATTTAATGGCATCCCGGACCGTGTCTGAGAATTGATCAGAGCATTTTGTTTTGTAAACGAGGCACAGTGTCATGGAGAGTTCACAAAAACATTTGTTGAAGGTTAAAGTGGTACTAGGTCTGAATGCAGCTGCATCACAAATGATACGTAAATGATTTCATAACGTTCTGCCTGGAAATTACCGTATTATTTTGATCATGTTGTCAAAACACTAACATGCAATAGTGAGGGGGCATAGATACTGTTTGCTATGCAGTGACATTAGCCTGTCATAACAGTGGAGGATTACTTAGAAGCCTTAAAGGACACACCCTTAAAAACAGGCTGTTTAAGACAGAGGGTCAGAATGAGGGTTGAAAATAATCCACGTATTTATGTGTTTTTTTGTGCAAAAAATCCATGCCACAATGCCTTTAAAGTAGAAAATACTTACATTGTTAGGGAGCACCTCCACAGTTGTGTGGTAAAACCTGTCACCATTTGTCTCAATATTGCCAGATCGAAAAAAATACCTAGAAGTGAGTGAAACAAAAAAAATAAAAAAAACATTAAGAATCAGTCAATGCCTGCTGAAAACCCCCCAAAGGAAACCATCACAGATTAATGGTTTTACTGGTTATAATGGGAATTGTACTGGTTTTAATGGAAACTGTAATGGTGCCTATTGGTGTCTACTGGTCTTTATTGGTCTTCTACTGGTTAACTTCTATTGGTGGCTTGTTAAAACCACTAAATCCTGATGGACTCGGTCCCAAAACACACTACAAGAAACATTTTTAATCGTTTTAATGGTTAAAAGTTAATGGATTGTAACGTTTGTAATGGTACTTTTAGTGCTGTTTTTTCATAAAGTTTCACTGTATGTCCATTTGTGTGAACACACTGTTTTTGTTATCCGAGTTGAAATGTTTCTCATTCCACGTATGCTTTGATAAGAGTTTAACTTACACATACAAAATGAATAGGTGGTTTTGTGAATTATGCATGTAGCTTAAACAATACCTTGTTTCTCTGCCATCAGTGGAATTTGTTTAAAGGGGTCATCGGATGCCCATTTTCCGCAAGTTGATATGATTCTTCAGGGTCTTAATGAAAAATCTATAATATATTTTGGTTAAAAATTCTCAATGGTAGTGTAAAACAACACCTTTTTTACCATGTCAAAATCAGCTCTGCAAAAATCAACTCATTCTGATGGATTGTTCATTTAAATGCAAATAAGCTCTGCTCGCCCCGCCCCTCTCTTCTTTCTGTGGAGTGACGAGCCTGTTTACTTTAGCCACATTTAGCTGCGAAACTTGCTAACTAGCACGTTATTAGGAAAGGTGATTGCAGAGATTCATAAAAAACCTTTATACTCACTTCTGCTGTAAGTGAAGCTGGATCACGAATGATTTGCATGAACACAGACACATTTATGTAGATCGGGAGATGCATTCCCTTCACAAACAAACGTAATCCACTGCATCTTCAGCGGCTCAGATGTCGGGAGTAAATGACGACCACTATGTTCATTATTACATCCAGCAACACAACATCTCAATCGCTCAATCGGAGATATTCTTGTCTAACTTATATCCCTGCTCCGGCATCGAAACAATGGAGGTCGGACTGTTACAGCTGATTTAGGATGGGTCTGAGGTAAGACGCTCATGTCAATCAACTATCGTGGTAGCGGGAGCCATCTGAGAATGGCTTGATTTGAAAAAGGGGATATTATTTCTACAGATTAAAAACCACTGCATGGATTTTTATCATTATAGGGTAGATTTGTACATAAACTGCCAACACACATTAATGTTCAAACAACATGTAAAAATGAACTTTGCATCTGATGACCCCTTTAACAAGTCAAAGAGACTTACTCCCGACATCTGAGCCCTGAAGTTGCAGTGGATTACGTTTGTTTGTGAAGGGAATGCGCCTCCCGATCAACATATTTCCGTCTATGTTCGTGCGAATTATTCATGATCCCGCTTCACTTACAGCAGAAGTGAGTATAAGGGGGTTTTTTTATGAATCTTTGCGATCGCCTTTCCTAATAAAGTGCTAGTTAGCAAGTTTAGCGGCTAATGTAAACAGGCGCGTCTATCCACAGAGAGAAGAGAGGGGTGGGGTGAGCAGAGCTCATTTGCATTTAAAGCAGCCTCGACCAGAATGAGATGATTTTTGTAGAGCTGATTTTGGCAAGGTAAAAAGGGTGTTGTTTTACACAACCATTGAGAATTTTAAACCAAAGTATAGTATAGACTTTACATTAAGAGCCTAAAGAATCATATCAACTTGTGGAAAATGGGCATCGGATGACCCCTTTAAGGGGAATTTTAAAAGATAGCTCCTGAACAAACATTTCCAGTATAGAATATCCAGCTCAGAGGAGCTGAAACAGAAGCCAGTGGTTCACATTCTTTCAACAGGGCAAACTCACTTCTATACAAGCAGACAGCTGGGTACATTTACACTGCCACTGGGTTTTTACTTCTATTTATATGTCTACGTAAAGAGATATTTACAATGTAAACTATCAACCATGACTCCCCCAAGCTTACCGAGTCATATTAAGTCTTTCGGGATAGTTTATTCAAAAATGTACCTGTATGACTTACTTTCTTCTGCAGAACACAAAAGAACAACACTGGACTTCACTGATGTCACTGTATGGTCAAAAACATGTTAATATTTTCTGTGTTCTGCAACAGAAATAAAGTCACACAGTTTTGGACCGACATAAAATGATGACCGAATTTTTGTTTTCTGTTGATACACAAACTGGATATACAAGCTGGAACTTTATTAAGATTGCCTATTTCTGTACACTTTATATACTCAATCAAATTAATGTCCTGGTGTCTCACCCTTTGACGGTTTGAGCCGTGTTAAATGTAATGACGATGTAATCTCCTCTTTTAGGTGTGAGGCCCCAAAAGAAATCCTCTCCATTGTAAGCTCTCTCCAAAGTGTGAGACTGATAGTTCTCCAGACTGCTCTTGAGCTCTGCTGGCGGATTACTGTGGCCTTTGTACAGCACTTGATTCCCAAAGTCTTTATCCTGTACACCACATAAAAACACAGACATATACATAAGCTTATAAGCCAATACAGCATCCTAACTGACACAGTATAACTGAACAATTTACATAAGTATTGTGTGAAGCACACAAGAAAACTGTAAGAGTCCTGTCGCTTTGGTTGGTCCTGCTGTTGATTTGGTAACAGGTTCCTGACTCTGCTGTGTTGTATTGTCCTCTCTTGTCCTTGTGTGAGCATGCAAGTTCAGGGATTGTTTTCTGTGCCCTGCATTGTTTTGTATATGTGTATTGTGTTTGGGACTTGGCGTCTGGATCCTGACAATCCTGTCTACTTTGGTTTCGGGTCTTGGGATCCTGACATTCAGGCCCTAGGCAGTTTTGTCTGCCTTGTGTCTTTTTTCTTGTAGAGCACACAGCTTATGTTTATATTAATTTGCTGTGTGCTCTTGTGTTTTTGTGTTGAGTTTTAATGTTTTTGTTAATAAAGACCTTTTGAGTACATCTCGGATGTTCTGCATTTTGGTTCTGTTGCAGTTCCTGACAAAAACTAGCTAGCTTGTACTGTTTTTTTTTTTGTTTTTTTTCTGGACACATTGGGAACGTTGCACTTTTAATGAGCCTGTTTTTTAAAGGAGAATTGTGTAATTATCTTTGAAGTTAAAATTCTTCCTCATAGCCCAGTTTATTTTTCAGAGAGAACTACTGGTTCCTACTGGTTGGATGACCTCCCTAAATAGATAATAATGTGATTCCTATTGGTGCCCTTAGCACACCAGAAATGACACACTTCACCTTTAAGATGAATTACATGAGTTGTGCCATTATAGAAACAGAATGTGCTAATATAAATAATGTAAATGACCTGTTTGCAATGTAGATAAGCTGTTGTCTACCCCTACAGATGCATAGTACTGTTGGTGAATTTAGTAGGTTGCCATCATTCTAATAAATAATAAAACTAATAAAACTTACACTACCAGTCAAAAGTTTTTGAACAGTAAGATTTTGTAATGTTGTTTCAAGAAGTCTCTTCTGCTCACCAAGCCTGCATTTATTTGATCCAAAGTACAGCAAAAACAATAACATTTTGAAATATTTACTATTTAAAAAAACTGTTTTCTATTTGAATAGATTTTAAAATATAAATATAATATAAATATAAATATAGAAACTAATACTTTTATTTAGCAAGGATTTTTTTTTAATTGATCAAAAGTGATAATAAAGATATTTATAATGTTACCACAGAATTCTATGTCAGATAAATGCTCTCCTTCTGAACTTTCTATTCATCAAAGAAACCTGAAAAAAATGTACTCAGCTGTTAAAAATTAATAACAATAATAAATGTTTTTTGAACAGCAAATCAGAATATTAGAATGATTTCTGAAGGGTCGTGTGACTGGAGTAATGATGCTAAAAATTCAGTAAAGTTAAATTTTTACTAAAAATACTAGTAAAAATAAAGTTTTAGTAAGTTTGTTGTGTGTTTTTGTCATTTTTTAAAATTTATTTTTTTTTTTAAAAAAAGGATCTGAACTTTATTATTTGAAAGGCAAATATGTGAATTCTAGCAGAATTTGTGTTTGTTTAACAAAGAGGGTTCATATTTCCTCCCTTTCTATTTCTGACCCTTTTGTCAATGACTAATGAAAGATATCTTATCGCTACTGTAAATTAAAAAGACCATAAATTTGCATTTACAGCTGCAAGACTAACAACTATTTTTTTAGTGAGTCACTGGTCCACGTGTACAAATAACAAAACAGCACAAATGAAACAACTCATCAAACAAAGAGGAGAATGGGAGAAGTTAGACATTAAGACAAGATATTAATGAGGAGATTACACTGACCAATGAATTGAAATCACAAGAATAAATTACATTTTAAAATATATTCAAATAGAAAACAGTTATTTTAAATAGTAAAAATATTTAAAATTTTTACTGTTGTTGCTGTACTTTGGATCAAACAAATGCAGGCTTGGTGAGCAGAAGAGACTTCTTTAAAAAAACATTAAAAAAATCTTACTGTTCTAGCTAAAGTTTTAGTAAGTTTGTTGTGTGTTTTCGTCATTTTTTAAAATTAAATTTTTTTTTTTTACATTTAGTTTTTATGAATGCATATTTTAGTATTAGTTTTTTTTTAGTTCATCAAGTTAAACTAAATGAAAATGAGAAATTTTGCCTTGGCAACTAACTTAAATAAAATAAGTGTTTTTTATTTCAGTTAATGTTTTTTATTCCAAGTAACATTGTTTTTGTGGTTTCAGTTTTACTTTGCATTATCTAAAACCAAACCTTAGCATATATACATATAAAATTCTTCAGAGTCTGAATTACCTTTAGGTTTTGAATTTTACCAGCCAGCGAGGAATGCAAACCGACATGCTGAAACAGCGAGGGTTTGTAAGTTCTCTTCAGTCGGGCCTTCTCATCATTGCAGTGTTTCTAAGTGCAATAAATTCTATCAATGTCTTACGTAAGTCTCACAAACAAATAACAATCAAACAAACAAAAAGAATAAATATATTCAAACTTACTAAGTCTTTCTCAGGGTTACACACTTTAACCCACAGGATGTGATCGAGCAGCCAGTCGATTGGCTTGTCTTTGTGGAACATCAGGAAGAACTCTACAATCAATGGCAGATCTGATGTACGGAAAAGCTTTCCTAGAATATGAAAAATGAGTAATATATATTTAATTTCATGCCGGGACACAAATAGCATCATAGATTTGGTCATGATAAACAATATTTATAGGGAGCTGTAAAACACTAGCAATGAAATCTAATGCTACTGTGAGAAAACCTAGTTGATTTAAGAGATGATTCAAATAATCAAGAGGATCTGAAGTTAATTATTTGAAAGGCAAATATGTAAATTCTAGCAGAATTTGTGTTTGTTTAACAAAGATGGTTCATATTTCCTCCCTTTCTAATGAAAGATATCTTAAATTAAAAAGACCATAAAATTTGCATTTACAGCTGCAAGACTAACAACTATTTTTTTTAGTGAGCCACTGGTCCACGTGCACAAATAACAAAACAGCACAAATGAAACAACTGATCAAACAGAAAAGGTGGGAAAGAGAAGAATGATAGAAGTTAGACATTAAGACAATATATTAATGAGAAGATTACACTGACCAATGAATCCCAGCTGGGAAAATTCCAGGAAAAGCCATTCCTCGGAAAGCACCTGCTCTATATATTTTTTCATGGACTCAAAGAATCCTTGCTTTGCTACAATATCATCCTCAAGCTGAAACACATACACACAGACTCAGACTGATGACAATGAAACATAGAGCACACAATGAGTTGTATGACGGTGTCTTTGGCATTACCTGGACATAGTATGTGCCCTTAGGCTGTGCATAGAGCATGAGGAAACTGTAGTCAAGGTTCTGCTTGGTCCTCCATCTATGATCAGTAAAACATGTTTCATAATTAACTTACTATAATTAACTTATTATTATTAAGAATTAACACAATTCTTATTTCTGTGCCCCTGGGAGTACGGTCCCACATATGGGATTCAGTGACGTCACGCAACTGCCAAATTCAAACTGCGTTTTCGCGCGTTGGCTGACGCTCAGCCAAAGAGAGACGCGCGCTGCGCTTGTCAAACGTTTATTTTAGGTTTCAGACATTTAAATACACATAAGTACTAGTTAAACAATACATTTAGACTTTGTAAAATACACACGGATGTCTATGGAAGCAGCATTAACAATCCATTCAAGTATAATTTGCAAACGTGTTTTATTCATATCAGTTACACACAGTGTAAATAACGATATAATTCACTCCAATCCTTTCCCAGTTCACCAGTCACGCACTTGCATGTATTTTAGGGAGAAGCTGGTGAATTTACGGCGCCCATCTCACGTTAATGATCACGATCCAGATCATTTATAAAGGTTTTAAAACGGCAAAAATCACTTACACGTATTCGTGAATCGGAATATATAGTTGAAGACATGGTAAGCAAGTGTGTTAATATTTTAAATAAAAAAAGGAAAAACGAAATAAAAGCGATACGTCTGTCATACAGCGCTATAGTGGCTGCGGATTGTCACGTGACAATCATGACGCGTCGCCATGGAAATAAAAAATTTAACGTTCTAAAATAACGGTCGCCTAACAAAAGCTCACTCTGGGGGGTCAGACAGAATATTTTAAGTGAACATTTCATGAAAATCGGACTTTCTCCATGTTTAAGTGCTATAATCGGGTCCCCAGTGCATCTAACAACCCAGAAAATGTGAAAAATGACAACCTAGTAACCAGTGTTGGGAACGTTACTTTGGAAATGTAATAGGTTACAGATTACAAGTTACTTGATTTAAAATGTAATAAGTAGTGTACTTTTTCAATTACTTTATTAAAGTAATGTAACTTATTACATTTAATTACTTTTTGATTACTTTTCTAAATTTCTAATATTTTCAACTGTTAATCATTTTGAAACATTTAAACCAGGCAGAGTTAACCTTACAGTAGCACTCGACACTGATTACTGTCAGACTTTCAAAATCCTTTCAAAACACTTGAATTAAGATTATAAGTAAGGGATAACATACATCTTTATTTTGCGATAACAACTGGCTGGATGTACATTATCTCACTTATTACACAGCTGCTTCACAGATTATTTCGATGTTTCATGTCAAAATAATTAGATCAATGATTAGAACACAAAGCTTCCATGAAGAAATCAGTTGCTAGCAAATGGCAAGTTCAAACTAGACATTTTAGGGATACAGTGCAGTCATACCACTTTTCTTACACAACATTTCACCACATAAATAATTAAGTAGTAGTACTAGTTTGTTAGTTATCTTATTTTCCATTACAGTGTACAAAAAAATAAATTTAAAAAATGGCAGCAGCTGCGTTTGTATGAAGTGAGTCCACGATACCAGGATGACAGAATTAAGAAATTGTCCACATAATATTGAATTAAGCTTTAATACTTTATTAGCTAACCAAATGCAAAGCTTCCGCCAATAAAAAACTATGAAGAATATAGCACTGACTTAAGTTGCTCACCAGTTGCTTTTACCAGTTGTTATCAGGCACAGCCACACAAATTCAGACTTTTTTTTTTTTTTTGCCTTTTATTGTGATATGACAGTAGAGAGATGACAGGAAAGAGCTGGGAGGAGAGAGGGGAGCGGGATCAGCAAATGGGCCTTGAGACGGGAATCAAACTCAGGTCACCGTGAGCGCAGTTGCGCAATATGTCGGCACTAACCACAAGGCTATTGGCACCGATGCCACAAATTCAGACTTAAGAGCTCTTATTTACTTAGAGATCATTGTGAGGTTAAATACAAATTTGAAAATAACAAGAAATAGTTTAATAGCTATGATACTGGGTTTGAAATCAAATGTTTGCATTGTTATGACAGAAAACACTAGCATCTAACAATGGAAAAAAATAGGAAATAAAACAGTTATCGAATAAGCATGTGTCCTATTCTGTGTCCTAAACTCCTGAAACATTGGTGTCTCATTTTAGAGCAGTCAATGCAATTCATGAAAGAAGTCAATTAAATCTGTAAGTGGGGGTGGGTGTGTGAAAAAATTCAGATATAATCCCCTTTGTAATCACTGGCATTTTTCAAAAGTAACTGTAATTTAATTACACATTTTTTCTCAGTACCTGTAACTAATTACAATTACATTTATTTTGCACATTTCCACCCACGGCGCTGCCATTGTGTTTTCGCAAGCGACAAGGCTGTGCCAGTTCTAACGCCATGGCAAAAGTTTGGGCAAAGCATACTAAATGTTCTGTCGTTGGCTGCACAGATGAGCACAAAACAATATTTAGAGTCCCAGCCTCAGAGGAGACAAGAGAGCAGTGGATTTATTGATTTACTTACTGTATATTACGCTGCTGCCACACACATCTAATATAAACGTGCCATTTCTTTCCCAGCTGTTTATCTTCACACACATAACTGACTGTTTTTGTAACTCCTGTGTTTTTAACATAAACGTGTGTGTATTTGACAGTTTAAGTGCAATAAGACATGAAAGAGAACTTAGTTTAGTACTCACACGCCTTGTGACAGCGCTTTCTGTGCGTGTGCTTTGGATGTGAGTGTTCAGAAAACTGTAGAATTTTAAACTATTGTGGTTTAAAACGCATGTTTTCAGCGCGATAGACATGATAATTAAAACCAAGCAGATTTTTTTGGCAGAGTATCTGAGGCAGGCGCTTTAAAGGCAAAGCTCTATTCTGTAAAAAGGGGTGGGGAGCAGCAGCTCATTTGCATTTAAAGAGACATGCACAAAAACAGCGGATTTCTGCTTCCAGTGAAAATTGGCATTTTCAAAATGATATTATAAATGATCTCTGGAGTATTTAGAGCTGAAATTTCACAGACACATTCTTCGGACTAACATATTGTAAAAAGGGGATAATAGGTCTCCTTTAAGACACCATCTATTGCCAGTTATTAACATCTGCACAAAAGTCGAATCTCTAACCTGACTCGCTCCTTGGGGTCTCCAAAAGTTTCCTTCAGGTTATTTAAGTCTGGGTAATAGTGAGGAGACGGAGAGATCACCTCTATCATGCCAGAACTGACGGCATCTGGGAGGCTACACAGAGTCAAAAACACAGTTACTTGCAAAGTGAGCTTAAAGAAACATGAAATCATCCCTATTATAAGTAATCTAAGTGACAAAACACTCACTTGGTCCGAACACTCTGTACAACAGCATTCACAAATGTTGCATTTGTCTAAGAGAAGAATGAAAATACATATCAGTAAAAAATAAAAATAGTACACTACTGATTTTTTTTCCAGCAAGAATGCATTAAATTGATCACAAGTGACGGTAAAGACATTTATAATGTTGCAAAAGATTTCTATTTCAAATATTTATGTACTTTCTATTCATAAAAAAAAAAATATTACAATTTTCACAAAAATATTAAGCATCACAAAAAATTCTTAAGCAGCAAATGAGCATATTAGAATGATTTCTGAAGGATCATGTGACACTGAAGACTGGAGTAATGATGCTGAAAATCATAGAAATAAATTACTTTTTTTAAAAAAAAATCATAGTGATTCCAAACTTTTATAATTCTTGGGTACACTGAAGTAAATAAAGTAATTTTATGCATTTTGTGACATTTTTGCTACAAGCTTTTTTAGTTTTTATTACTTTTTTTTGTAAACAATTTCTGTGTATACAACACCAAAATCCTTGGTTAAAAATCAGACTAACAACTCGTAAACGTAAAGTGGCTTGACAAGAATGAATTGAAAGAAATGAACTGATATAACACCATAAAGTTTAATGCAACTTTACTAGAGTAATAAAACCGATAAAGCAAGGCGATATAAGAGAACAAAGAGCAAAAGTAAATGGTTACCTCGGCAACAAAGACCACAATGACAATATCTTTCCTCTCGGCAAGTGAAAGGTCAAATAGCAGAGACTGGAGTGTGTTCACTAGATAACTTTGTTTTTGCCTGTACACGGTGGGCACTCCTAACACCAGAGACACTGCGGAAACAGTTAAAAGAAACATGAAGACAGCATATGTTCAAAAATTAAATAAAACATCATAATATATATAAAATATTTTGTATGCAAAGAGATATATATATAAAAAAAGGCCAATCAGAATTCAGTATGCAAATATCACAACTATATTTTTGCTTGTGGTTACATTTTGTGGATGGGAGATTTAGATCTTAGCCTTTTATATATAATACACTTGATCTTTTTTCCCTTTTAACACATTAAGACAATACTACTTCAAATCAAATTAAATTGCTAAGTTGCAAGCACAATCAAAAAAAAACAGACCTCCAGTGCGCCGCTGCCCCAGGTGAACGATGGGTTTCAGACTGTCCTCATGCTCCTTCAGGTGAGGCAAGTAGATGTGGGCATTAGGCTGCGAAGGCAACAAGTGCCGAAGGACCCTCGCTTCTAATATAGCTAAAAAGGCAGATAAAATACTGAAAAACTGTACATACATAAATATTACTCTAAGAAATGTCATTGGACTTACCTGAGGAGTTGCTGATGGTAAGATTCGATGCAGCAATGCTGCGGTTTTGAAGTTGACCAAGCACTTTAAGCAGCTCTTGTGATAAGACCTCCCCTCGTTGCTCTGCCCGCAGTAGCCTTTCATAAACTGCATGCAGCTTCACTGGCAAGTTATCTGAAACACAGAACGCCAGTAATCACCTGAGGTGAATTAAAGAGATGTTTTGGGCTGAAAACAAGTTATTTTATTAAGCATTGCATCAGCATTTGTGGCATAATGTTGATCACCACACAAAATAATTAGTTTAAAAAAGGGATAATCATAGTTCATAGAGGAACTTACAATGGAAATGTGCATATGATGTGCATATGAGCCTTTCTGCAAACTACAGTTCTTCCAAACACATGCTATGCCATTTAACTTTAAGGAAGTTTGAAGTGTTGAATAGAATCTGGTATTAGTGTTGCGGAAAGTTACTTTTAAAAGTGATGCATTACAATGTTGAGCTACTCTCTAAAAAAGTAACTAATTATGTTCGTTTTCTCAGGCTTTGAGAAAAATAAATTCACGTCTGTAATGTCAACTTTTCAGCAATAAAAAAAAAACAAATGTTAGATTATCTTGATTAATTTTTGCTTATTAGTATGGTTGAATTGGATCATCGCAGGTCGGCAGCAAAGACATCGGTTAATAAAATAAGATTAAATGCATAAAGGATATCTGTATTATTTAACATATTTAATCTTTGCAGGTTTGCGTCATATTCTTAGTTGAATTTCACTGATTTTATTCATTTTGAGAAATACTGAATCTGTTTTTGTGAGTGAGATGACATAATGCATGTTCACATTTATTGTAGAACTAACATCTTACTCCAGACGTCCCGATAAATGGGGGGAAAAGTAACTGGCATACTTATTTGAAAAAGTAACTCAGATATTTTCTTGTCAGTTAAAATGTAATGTGTTACTTTACTATTTACTTGGAAAAAGTAACAATATTACATATCTCACCTTACTTGTAATGCATTACCCCCAACACTGGATGGTATATATATATATATATATATATATATCGTTGTTTGGCATATAATTTAATCTCATTCCTACACTGAAGTGCGGGGCTTGTCAATCATGTTACCTTCTGTAATATAATATTAAGGCAAATCCAGCGTTATGGATGTGACATATAAATGCTTAGAGAATGTATGTGTTACCAATATACGGAAATATCTGTTTATATTTTAATAAACCCTTGTTGATAGAGAAACATCAATATCAGTCTATGCACAAGTTTTCTATGTTAAAAAATGGAAATAATCATGCGTTACGGATGTGACTATGAGAGACAATATACTTTGTAGGATTTCTGCGAATTAAAATGCACAAACCAGATGCAATAACACCCAACAAACAAGAGCCGATGGCTCTTCACAGAACATATAATCACTGCTTTAGTTTTAATTTTGATTTATGAGGAATATGTACTGTTATGGACGTGACAAGCCTGGAAATAGCACTTGGCTATGGACTATGGAAAATCAAGCACTAAAAATAAAGCTTTAAAAACTTTAAGAGAGATCTCACATGGGTATTTGAACCACCAAATGTTGACATCTGTGCTATCAGTATAGTAAAAGCTTAGGTAAAAAATTATTTTTTTATGATAAGGTTGACATTTGCATGGAATTACCCATTAAATTTAACTTGAGATGTCACATTGTAATTTATCAATATTTTATTGTTTTATTAAAAACATTACTGCTCTGACAAATTGTTGACAATATTTCAAAAACATTTAATTAAAATATTCTTTCAACATTTGTATTACTTCCATTATTCTATGTCGTCAGATGACTCACATAAAAAAAAATCTAACTAAAAAGAGTTCCTGTAATGCACGTTTGGCTGGTATACAGGAAGCTGACGTTGCAACTCGTCTGACAGGTTGACAGTTGATTGAGAGCAAGTTAAATAAAAATTTTAGTCAAATCAAAAATTCTCAATTATGGCATCTTTGGCATAATTAAAAGTCCCAAAATGTCAGTACAGAAATTGTCATACAACCAAACAAATCAAGAAAACTGTCAGCAAATGCAAATTCCGAATAACCAATCCGAATATTTCACACAGACACATTACAGGTTAATCACACTCACCTGACTTTGATGATGTCTGCCAGGAGGTCAACATCAACACAAATACGAAACTAGCGATGAAGAAAAGTTTGCTATACCAGGACCTCATCTCATCTCATTCCACAGAAATACCAGAAGGCTACTCGTACACTCTTGGGACGAATGCAAGAACCCTCGAGATATAACAAGCAAGAAAAGGTTAGTTGCTGCTTCTTCCCCGCGACGTCTGGATGAGCTAGAAAATTTTCACAGTTTGACGAAAAACATTTTAAAATGCATCCTACTTTCTCAGATCAGGCCAGCTACACGAACTGTCACGAAGCGTGTTGTCAGCTGATGCATTGTCACCACACGAGGAACTTTAAAAAATAATATATAATCCGCTCACACCTCCAAACCGCAGCTGTTCCATCCTCCACCTGTCCAGTTCATGAATATTCATCCAGTCCATGCATATTTACGACGACGCTGCTAATATTAGTGTAGTGTTTGTTTTTACACGTTGCGTTTAAACGTCTGTCAGATTGTTTTATTTCTAATCTATTTGATGCAGATTTTAATATGGGAATATTATGTGTATCTGCTTTAATATAAAGTAGTTTATAACTATCCCGTGAACTGTAATGTGCAATTACCTAAATAAAAACACATTTTACGTTAGGATAAAAACATTATTATGTTTGATGTGTTAAGAGAACAAGACAGGAGAACTTTATGATTCAGTTCTCTGTAATAATTGAACTATATACCGGTCACAGACATTGGTTTTAACTGGTTTAAACTGTTTACCAGTCTGTTCTCCAGGTGGTCAAACGGGTCTCCCTGACCTATCTGTAAAATGCATTGTAAGGCTAAAGGTGACTGTTCATTTATAAGAATGATCTGGAGCTTTCTGACTCCTTAAGGATTGTACGTGGAAAAAGTGACATCTAGAGGTGTAGTCTCTAACAGCACTGAAAACGTGAACCTCTAGTTTTGCATCATGCAATATCTTACTACTTTTTCATTAGTACTCGTTGGGGAGTAACTAATTACATGTAATGGAATTACGTAATTTAATTGCAAAAGACATGCAATTGTAATCTAACCTGTAGTTAAAATTCAGTTACTAAATGTTAACTATTACAAAGGGGGTTACATCTGAATATTTTCACACACATACAGATTTGACTGATTTCATTTTCTAGAGAAGTGCTCTAAAATATGAGAAATGTTTAGTAGTGTAATAGGACACATGCTTATTTGATAACTGCTTTATTTCTATTTAGGATTATGTATGTGCTTTATTTTTTTAAGATTAACAGTTTATTTTTTTTTAAGCAAAGCATTGTTAGATGCCAGTGTTTCCTGTCATGGCATTGCCAAGATTTGATTTCAAAAACAGTGTCATAGTTATAAAACTATATCTTATGATTTTACATATGTATTTAACCTTAGAACGATCTCAGAGTAAGGTGTTAAAGTCTTAAAATTAATTTATAATCTTAACTGAAGTGATGAAGGATTCTGAGAGGTCTGACAGTATAGTGTCAGTTCATACTGTACGGTTAACCCTGTCTGGTTTAAATAATTCAAAATGATTAAAAGTTGCAAACATTTGTTAGAAATGTAGAAAAGTAATCAAATGTAATCAGTTACATTAATAAAGTAATCGAAATCATTACACTACTTATTACTTTTTAAACAGGGTAAACTGTAATTTGTAACCTATTACATTTCCAGAGTAACTTTTCCAACACTGGTATATTTGGTAGTCATGCATTATGAATGGAGTTCAGTGTTGGGGGTAAAGCATTACAAGTAACGTGAGTTACGTAATAATATTACTACAGGTAACTAGTAAAGTAAAGCATTACTTTTGAATTTCTAAGAAAATATCTGAGTTACTTTTTCAAATAAATAACGCCAGTTACTTTTCAACCATTTATTGATTGACGAGTCTCCTGTCTGGAAATTTGGAGTAAACATGATGTTACTGTATAGACTAAATGTGAACATGAATTGTCATCTCACTCAAAAAACAGATTCAGTATTCCTCAAAATGAATAAAAACAGTGAAATGCAAACTTGGAATATGACGCAACCTTGCAATAATTAAATATGTTAAATAAAACAAATATCCTTTATGTATTTAATCCCATTTAATTAACCAATTCAGTCATACTAATAAACAAAAATTACTTTAGATAAAAATGCTTCTTTTTTTTTTTTTTTATAGCTGAAGAGTGATGTACTTCAGTCATTATAAATCCTGCATAAATGTACTTCAGCCAATTTTTTAAAAACAAAGAAGCAAGCCCTGCCCAATTTAAAAAGTAATGCAAAAGTAACGTAACACATTACTTTCCATAAAAAGTAACTAAGTAACGTAATTAGTTACTTTTTCAGGGAGTAACGCAAAATTGTAATGCATTATTTTTAAAAGCAACTTTCCCCATCGGCGTGATAGCCTTGTGGGCAGCATGCCAACATATGGCGCAGTTGTGCTTTGGGTGTCCCAAGTTCAAATCCCCCTCGTGGACCTTTCCCAATCCCGCCCTCCTCTCTCTCCCCCACTCGCTTTCTGTCCTAGCTCTACTGTCCTATCAAAGAAAAACTGCAAAATGAAAAAAAGTAACTTTCCCCTACACTGATGGAGTTCCTCTTTATATTTGTTTTAATGTTGATAAAAGCATAACAGCCTTTCTTTCTTTCTTTCTTTCTTTCTTTCTTTCTCTTAATTTCATTTTAAACGTCCAATGTCCAAAAGTTGAAATCCCCAAAATACTCATTATAAAAGTTAAGGAAGAAGTATTATGCTGTCTAGATCAAGTAGTTTAAATAGTCCGGTCCTTTAGTACTTATTCATTCTCTCTCTCTCTCTCTCTCTCTCTCTCTCTCTCTCTCTCTCTCTCTCTCTCTCTCTCTCTCTCTCTCTAAATAACATTTATTTATTTATTAACTTTTTCTGATGACATTTTATGGGTTTAAATGTGAATTTTTTTTTTATCACCTTATTAGGGATGAATAACAATTGTTTAATTCAATTTTTTAAATTCAATATTCAATTTAAGTTTTTCCACACATTGTTTTTCTGTCGTTAGAGATAGTTGTTCATAAGTCCTTTATTTTCCACCAAACAAAGGACTTATGAACAACTATCTCTAAAAAAACCACACCTGTGGATCATTCAAGTAACAACACAGTATTAAATCAAGTGTATGTAAACTTTTGAACAGGGTCATTTTTTATAAATTTAACTATCATTTTCTCTTGTAGACTATATATAAATACTTTTATGTGAAATATCTTATTCAGGTCAGTAATAAATAACAAATAACATGCATTTTGTATGATCCCTCCTATTTTGGTAAAATAATGGACTTTTTGCATATTCTGCAAGGTGTGTGTAAACATTTGACTTGAACTGTATAAACTCCTGTAGTGTTATTTCACAGTATTCAGATTATTAGATTATTCACAGATTACACAGATTTCAGATTATTATGCTGCCAGTACCTTAAATAGACCAGGTACATAGTGTTTTTTTCCCCTGAAGTGATGCAACAGGTTCTGTGAATTTTAGTTTATTCAAATGAACTGAGTGGGCAAAACTGGGACAACTGGGAAACCCCCTTGTTAGAATGACCTTGAGTATTTAGAAACCAGGACAATCCCAAAAAACATATCCACACAGTCACATTCATAGACAATTATTTTCTGACAATATTTAAAGCGATTTAAAGCATGCACACACACACAATGAATAACAAAGATTCTTTATTCGATTTCAAACATTGTTTTTCTTGTCATGTTGGTTCTTACAAATTTGATTGCAAAAAGATGTCATGCATGCATGTATTATTGCTCTGATTTGTCCAAACTTGGCTTCTGGTCAGATGAGCTGTCCTTGACCACATGACAGAGTTCTGCAATAAAAAAAAAAAAAATTCCTTAATGTGCATTGTTTTTGCACTTAATTTAGTATCACTTAATTTGTCCTAGGTTTTTTAACCCATTTTTTTTCTTTGGAGAATGAATATCAATAATTACCAAAAAAACGAACAAAAGAAAAACCTTTTAATTCACCGTCACAAAGGGATGCCAAAATGCTTGAAGGGGGCAGGGACACTTTTAGTAAAATGCCTATAACTGCTGAACGGAATGAGATATTTTCACCAAACTCAGAACACTTATGTAAGAGTTCAAGCTGAGGTCACAGGAAAAAAAAAATTGTGGAGATTGGCCACTTGGTAGCACTATAAGAAGGATAAAACATAAAAATGGCTATAACTAGGCAAACATTGGTCCTATCAACATGAAAATCGCCGTGCACAGTCTTGGTCCAAAGTGCCACAAGTGTTTATGGAAACATTTGCGTTTCTAAAAAAAACATGACTGTCATTGGCCGATGATGTTTGAGCACCAGTTAGGCAAGGTTAACGGAGGCAGATCAGAACGAAACTCGGGTGGGCCTGTTTCACTTACAGCCCCAAAAATCTGTGAGAAATTTGAAGGAAATCAGTGACTGGAGAGCGGTATCGCATTTTTTGAGGGTGTAAACGATTGTACATTGCGTGGTTTTCCACACAAACGTGATAATTGTATCGTATGATAGACCTCCTCGTTCCAAACAACTTTGCCTCTGGAACCACTGCTGTCAATCAAACTGTTTTTTTTAAATGATTGAGAAGATGTGAAAAACCTACTTTTGCAAACTAGTCCTAGGTATTTGCTCAGTCTGGAAAAAAAAACACAGCAGTGCAATTCTCTAGACTCTGTAGGTCAATAATTATCAAAAACTTGTTGAAAATCACTCTTTGGGAAGCTATAACGGGGGTCCTTTAAAAAACGGGCCTGTCCAAATATACCTAAAAGCCTACATGAAAACTCAAAACTTCACAAAACCCACTGAGCACATGTGACGGGTATGTGACCAATTCGTAACAAACATGTAAAGTTTCAGGGAGATCGGACCACAGCTGGTGCTATAACAGTCATAAATGTTATAAAATCATATTTCTATGGTAAATCACCTGGATTTGACAAAAATGTTTTTTTTAAATAATTGATTTAGGTGGTTACAGCCTTGCTAAATGATTGTCTTTTTCCTTATGTGCTTAAATACCTAAGCGGTAATCAGTGATTATTTCTGATTTCTTTTTATTTGGTTTAAATGTTCTTGACATCTTTTGTGAGATTCACCTGTAACTTCTGTTTTATGCATATTTATAATTGATATTGAATCTCACATGACCAGGAGCTGTTTTCTCTACATCAGAACTAATAGCTGTGGCTTTTAATGAAAACTACAAGCACTTGAAACCCAAACTGACCTGTTACTCCATCATAGGAGTATTGGGTTTCTCTTTTGAATCCAAGACACTCAGCTTGCTTCCAGTACGTGTCCATGTCAGACTCTGTTCGGCTGCTGTCTCTTTCTGCAGGAACAAAGAAGAATCACATTTATGCTACACCACAGTTGGTAATGGAATATATCATTTTAACATGATGTAACGTGTCTACATGTGCGCTTATGGATTTTGTGACTTACTGAAAAAGTACAGAGTCTGTATGGTCTTATTTTTGAATTGGCTGATGAAGCTCATGGTGACACAGTCAGGACAGGATGGCAAGAACTTGGCCTCTGATATTATATCATTCTCTGCAGCATAACATTGATTAGTACTCAGAACTCATGAGTTTTAACTGAAATAAATAAGCTTTTTTTTTTGCTTACCTTTGGCATTTAAAGTGCTGTCCTTAAGAGTTGTGTTGATGGTGGAAAATTCACACTTTCCTTTTCTAAGGAGAGAGATTTCAAATTAAGAATGTGGGTCAGCATAATGATGAAATTAATAACTTTAGTTTAGCAAAACATGTTATAAACAGGACCGTCTTACAGCATGTTTCCTTGATTGAGGGTTAAAGTGTTTGCAAGAGTGCTTGGGCCAAACTCCACCCATGAACTGTTCGTAATTTTCAAGACATCTGTAAATAAGTGGTCATCGGCTACGCCTTCAAGGAAGATCCATTTACCCATGATCTATTTGGAAGAGAAAAGCTCCTTTTATAATCTCACATGGTGTTAATTTACTATAAAAGAACACTTGCTGTAAAATATATTAATAATGCACTTACACTTTTATTGTCATCCTCCAGGGTTAGCGGTGTTATGAGCTCCTTACAGTCCGGCAGAGATGCCTGACTCAAACTAAACAGGCCCAGAAGAGCAGTCAAGACCACAGAAGTAGACATTGTAGAACTTCAGAAGAGGATTTCAGAAGATTGTGCTGCATAACCTGGAGAACAAGTACTTTATATAGCACAGCTTATCACACTGGCATCTGGATGTTCTGAAGTGATGCAACAGTTTGATTTTTTTTTTTTTTTTTTTTTTTTTTTTTTTTGGATGCCAGTGTCAGTAAATTAAAATGAATTAAATAGGTAAAATTGTGGACTTTAGGGATCAGGAAATTCCTGAGTTGACACAACATGCATGTACTTGTGGAATGAAATAACGTTCTTATTTTTCTTTTATTGGTACAGTCTTGGTACATGTTTAAAAAAGAATAAAGAAAGCTGACAAAGAAAAATAATATTGACAAAATATATTAATAAAATAATAATAGTATCCATAAAATATATTAAATCAAATTTACATTGCATTTTTATTGTTGTTTTATTATAATAGAGTTTGTTCTGTAAATGACACTTTACTGATCTGTCGTTATTTGACCATCCTTCCATCCGGCTAGTAGTACGTTATTTGAAAACATTGGTATTTCCATTATGTTGGTAAAATTATGTTGGTACATTGGTATTTCCCACGTGTGTAAGCACATCTTGTCATTTTTCAGTGCACTTTATGATGAACCTTCTCAAACTATTTTAATAAGGGAACCTATGAATAAATGGCATTTTGATACCCAGTGGATCATTTTAACTCATTTTATGACATTTGCTCTCTGCATCTTCATAATCAAAATACTGTATGTCTACTTTTTAAACACAATATTATTTGCTATCTTTAGTGAGTTGACAGACTCTGTGGACTGTAAATCATTAACATCAGGACATTTGTTTATGTTTGTTTTATACTGCATGAGGTTTGATGCGAAGGATTGCCAACCTAACAGGAGTTTTAGCAACTAAAACAGGAATTACCGGGGAATTACAATCAATTATTAGGTAAAACTGCATGTAACAACACTATAAAGTTTTTGTCAGTATTGGGGGTAACGCATTACAAGTAACGCACGTTACGTAATCAGATTACTTTTCAAGTAACTAGTAATGCATTACTTTTTAATTTACAAGAAAATATCTGAGTTACTTTTTCAAATAAGCAAAGTCAATTACTGTTTTATTGACTGACAAGTCTCCTGTCCCCATGTTGAGATTAATCGTAAGTACAGAGGCATTGCGTGCGCTGTGTAAACTTACTGTGTTTCTAGACTAAATGTGAGCATGCATTAATTCATCTCAAAGTCAGTGTTCATCAAAATGAATTTAAACAGTGAAATGCAAACTCGGAATATGACGCAAACCTGCAATAATTAAATGTTAAATAACACAAATGTATTTAATCCCATTTTATTAACAAATGTCTTTGCTGTTGACCTTTGATCCAGTTCAATCATACCAATAAGCATAAAGGACTTTAAATAAACTAACACGTGCTTCATTGTTTTGTTTTTTTTATTGCCGAAGAGTGTTGAATTGTACTCTTCCTTCACCCTGAGGCTTGTTCCTTTCACTTTTTGGCACTTTTTGGTGTGAAGGGACTTTTACATTTGCTAAAAACAGAAATTTTGTATTAAAAACGCACAAGCAAGTCTTGCCCAGATTGAACAAGAAATGTGAGAGTGTAACACAAAAATAACGCAATGCAAAATAACTAAGTAATGTACATAGTTGGCCTGTTTTTGGCTTTATTATGATAGGACAGATCATAGCTGACAGGAAACGAAGTGGGAGAGAGAGAAGGGGGCGGGATGGGGAAAGGTCCTCGAGCCGGGATTCGAACTTGGGACGCCTGTATGTCGGATGGCTTCCCACAAGGTATCAGCACCGACAAGTAATGTATTTGGTTACTTTTTTTTGGGAGTATGCAATACTGTAATGCATTACTTTTAAAAGTAACCTTCCCCAACACTGACTGTTGTATGTAAATTAACAAAATTTAATGTCAGTTTAATGGTTGTTTGAAAGCTTACCAACTATTTTAGTCACTTCCTTTGGCCATAGATTTAAAGGTTAGACTTTAAGTTAGTTAAAGTCAAGGAAAATGTTCTTTTGGCTCTGACTGTGTAAACTTGGATGTTGGAAAAAAAATGAGGTGATGGATAACAAGTCCCAGTAATCAGAAATAAAGTGGATATAATAAAGGAGTAAAATAGCTGATAAAATGAGGTTGATCTCTTTCAGTTTTGTCTTTGTGATATATGTACTGATCAGGCATAACATTATGACCACTGACAGGTGAAGTAAATAACACTGAATATCTCTTAATCACAGCCTTTTTGGTTGTTGGGATATATTAGGCAGCAAGTGAACATTTCATCATTAAAGTTGATGTGTCAGAAGCAGGGAATTGGGCAAGCTTAAGGATTTGAGCAAGTTTGACAAGGGCCAGTCAGTTTTCAGTATCTATCAAAAGTGGTCCAAGGAAGGACCAGTGGTGAACTGGTGACAGGGTCATGGGCCACCTAGGCTCAAATATTGTCCTACTCTTACAAACCATACATCAATGGAAAGATTATTTATCTTTCAGGTCATGTATAAATCTTAGTTTCAAAAAGTCAGTTTTGTGGTGGTGACAAATAATTTACCTGTTAATAGTGTGTTGACAGTCTTTGTAGTTGGATTGCTGAGCTCCAGAAAATAATTAAGTACTTTAACAGTTACAGATGTGAAAAACAAAAAGGCGGGAATGAAGAACCCTAAACTCTTACACAAAGAAACATTTCAGCATAAAAGGGTTCTTCAGGATGCTGCGGTTCTAAATGGATCCATTACTACATGTAAAGAACCTTTAAAGAACCATTTTTTTTTTTACAGTGTAAATATATATATTTTTTTCCCTGAGGTGATGCAACAGGTTCTGTGAATTCTAGTTCACTGGAATGAATTGAGTGGGTGAAGAATGTCAGAATGACCTTGAGCCTTTAAAAATGAGGACAATCCCAAAAGATACCGATCTTACTCACACAGTCACATTTATAAAAAATGTGTTTTCTGATAATATTTAAAATGTGTAACAGGTATGAATATGAATTTATTTATTTATTTATTTTTTTTTGTTATCACTATTTATTGAAACACACACACAGACAGTGATGAATAACAAAGATTCTTTATTTAATTTCAATTTCAAACATTGTTTTTGTCATGGTGGTTCTTACAGATTTGATGGTAAAAAAGATTTCATGCATTTGATTTGTCCAAACTTGGCTTCTGATCGGATGAGCCTTCTTTGACCACATGACACAGTTCTGCAATGACAAGACAAGATGATCAAAACTTCAGTTTTCTTAATGTGCATTGTTTTAATAGCTGTGGCTTTTTATGAAAACTACTCAAACTAACCTGTTACTCCATCATAGGAGTACTGGGTTTCTCTTTTGAATCCGAGGCACTCTGCTTGCTTCCAGTACGTGTCCGTGTCAGACTCTGTTCGTTTGCTCTCTCTCTCTGCAGGAACAATGAAGAATTAAGTGAATGCTTTGTCTACATCACAATTGGTCATGGAATATATCATTTTAACATGATGTGATGTGCCTTCATTTGTGCCTATGGATTTTGTGACTTACTGAATAAGTACAGAGAATGAATGGTCTCATTTTTGAATTGGCTGATGATGTTCATGGTGAGACAGTCAGGACAGGATGGCAAAAACTTGCCCTCTACTACTGTGTCATTTACTGTGGATCAAAAACACCAGCGTTACATTCATTAGTGCTCACACCCCATGAGTTTTAAATAAGCCTTTGTTAGCTTACCACTGGCATAAAAAGTACTATCCTTAACAGTTGCGTTGATGGTGGAAAATTCACACTTTTCTTTTCTAAGAAGGAGAGAGATATCTGATTGAGAATGCTTGTCATCATTCTGATGAAATTAATTCAGTTTAGCAAATGTTATAAACAGGACAGTCTTACAGCATGTTCCCTTGACTGAAGGTTACAGTGTTTGCAAGAGTGCTTTGGCCAAACTCCATCCATGAGCTGTTCACAGTTTTCAGGATGTTCGTATATAACAGGTGATCAGCGACTCCTTCAAGGAAGATCCATTTACCCATGATCTATTTGGAAGAGAAAAGCTCCTTTTATAATCTCACATGGTGTTAATTTACTATAAAAGAACACTTGCTGTAAAATATATTAATAATGCACTTACACTTTTATTGTCATCCTCCAGGGTTAGCGGTGTTATGAGCTCCTTACAGTCCGGCAGAGATGCCTGACTCAAACTAAACAGGCCCAGAAGAGCAGTCAAGACCACAGAAGTAGACATTGTAGAACTTCAGAAGAGGATTTCAGATGATTGTGCTGCATAACCTGGAGAACAAGTACTTTATATAGCACAGCTTATCACATTGGCTTCTGGATGTTCTGAAGTGATGCAACAGTTTGATTTTTTTGTGATGCCAGTGTCAGTAAACTGAAATGAATTAAACAGGTAAAACTGTGGACTTTAGGGATCAGGAAAATCCTTGAGCTGACACAACATGCAAGTACTTGTGGAATGAAATAACGTTCTTATTTTTCTTTTTATTGGTACAGTCTTGGTACATGTTTAAAAAAGAATAAAGAAAATTGACAAAGAAAAATAACGTTTATAAAATAAATTAATAATAATAATAGTAGTATCCATAAAATATATTAAATCAAATTTACAATGCATTTTTGTTTTATTGTAATAGAGTTTGTCCTGTAAATGACACTCGTTATTTGACCATCCTTCCATCCGGCTAGTAGTACGTTATTTGTAAAAAGTACATTGGTATTTCCCAGGTGTGTAAGCACAGTCATTTTTCAGTGCACTTTATGATTAATCTAAATTCTCAAATTATTTTAATAATGGGAACCTATGTATAAATGGCATTTTTGAACCCAGTGGATCATTTTAAGTCATTTATGACATTTGCATCTTCATAATCAAAATACTGTATGTATATATCATACTTTTAAACACTAGCACAATATTATTTGCCTTCTTTAGTGAGCTGACAGACTCTGTGCGCTGTAAATCATTAATGTCAGGTCTACATGAGGTTTGATATGAAGGATAGCCAACCTAGCTAAAACAGGAATTGACAGAGAAATAAAGTCAGTTATTAGTAAAACTGCATGTAACATCACCATGGAAGTTGTATGTAAAACAACAGAATTTAATCTCAGTTTAATGGTTGTTAGAAATCACTTTACCAACTGTTTTAATCACTTCCTTTGGTAAGAGATTGTAAGTCGAGGAAAAAATTGTTTGGAGTATGACTGTGTAAACTTTGATGTGGAAAAAATTAAAGTGTTGGACAAGTCCAAGTAATCAGAAATAAAGTAGGGAGTAGTAAAATGGCTTCACTTAGAGTCACTGCACTGTTTAGACATGGACAGTCCCATTTATCTCTTTCGGTTTTGTCTTTGTGCCTGATCTGGTCGATTATTCTTTGTCCTTTCTGCTCACGAAGCTCCTGCTGACCATAGTGGGAGATCAAAGAGATGTCGTCGGGGCTGTAAGAGGAAGGCTGAGGGCAGTCCAACCAATCAGTGGCCAGAAGCCGAGGGTATCCTTCTTCAGGGGCGGAGCCTGGGTGAGTAAATTTCCAATAGGAATTGCCTTTGAAAACGTAGGTTGAACCTGATCGATATAGAGAATTAAAATATCAGTAGTGCTCTAAAACACAATCACATACATGCAATGCAGTATTATACACACCCTTAAAGTCTCCAGTTCTTTCTCTCTCGTTGTCATTCTCAATGATGATTCCATTCACTCCTTCTTCAATGAGCTCTCTCCAGACTTTGCTTTCCTCTCCTTTCTCTCCATCCTCTCTCACAGACCCCCACACCACACCCTGCTTTGGATCCCAGTGCAGTCCTTGCCACCCTCCTTCTGAGTCCTCAGGAACCAGAGTAGACAGAGGCTGAGGGAAACCCTCTTGGAGTGACAGATCCTTAAACAGCCAAATCTGGGAACCTGCACATGTTTAGTAGTTTACTTAGTACAGTGAAGTCAAGTCACTGGTGTAACTGATGAAAATTAACACACATAAATCTAGCAAGGGTGTAGAAATAATGTGAAATGTGTTTTTTCTTGTTGTCTATTTACACTAGCTATGCCCACTAGACAGTATAACAAAAGAAACCGATCTGGAAATAGGAATAGTGGTGTGGAGAGTAAGAATAGTGGATTGACTTGAGTTTTTGAATCTGCCTTTTACTGATCCCGTTCTTATCTCTTTCCCATCACATATCTCAGATCGGAAACTTGTGCTGATCGAACAGACTGGCACATCAACTGAACAGTATGTGCTGGCAACTCATATTGTTACCAAGCTCAACTGTAACCATTAAATAAAATTACTAAAACATTAAAAAGATTTAAATAAAAATAAAATAAAATACAATATAAATATTAGATGTAAAAAAAGTTACAAATTAAATTAAAAATAAGTAAAATATTGCCTAGGAATCTAACTGAAACAAATTAAAGCACTAAAATCACTAAAATGAAGTAAATAAAAACTAAAACAAAATTGGTAACACTGTTAACTAATGAACAACTAATGAACCTTATTGTAAAGTGTTACCATAAAATTAAAATTATACCTAAATAGAAAAATTTTACGAAAAACACATAACAAAATTGCAAAAATGTATCTATTTAACCCTTTAACTGTCACTCCCATTTTTGAACACAGACATAAAAATGCACTATCCAGACTTAAATTTTTATAATTCATGAATGAAAACATTTTGTAATATGATTTTGAGATGAATTTTGAGATTTTAAGTTTTGAACTGATATATAGTTTCTTATGAGTCTTTTGTGACAAAGGTCAGAACTCATGTTATGATTTTTTTAAGTTGCACTCTTGACATATATTAATCTATCACTTTTCCTACATAATTTGTAACACAAAAATATGGTAAAATTTCTATTTAGGAGTCTTAGACCTTTCCTACAATGTATAGTTAGTCATGATTAGATTAGGATTTATTTGTAATATAGTGAAGTAAACTTAGGCGTCCCACAAGTTTTGATATCTTTACGGTAGGAAATTAACAAAATATCTTTGTGGAACATGATCCTTACTTAATATCCTAATGATTTTTGGCATAAAAGAAAAATTGATCATTTTGGCCCATACAATGTATTGTTGGCTGTTGCCAATACATTTAATACATATATACCCATGCTACTTATGACTGGTTTTGTGGTCCAGGGTCACATTTACACTTTGCAGTTTTCTACTCTTTACCTAATTTGCACTTAGTCTTTGCCACATTTTTATTCTCTGCATAAATTGCATAAATCACATAAATTGGAATTCAGCACAATTGGAATTGGAGCATGAAAACAGCACAAAAATGTGGGTTTGTGATGTGATTGTGCTGGGAGACTGACCACTGATAAAGATGATGGCATGATCCGTGTGTCTTTCCAGAACTGCTTGCAGTGGAGGCAGTGAAGAAGGAAGAGCCGACCAAAGTCTCTGTACAGGAACAGCCCTGACTGACACCAGGCCGCCTCTGCTCACTCTCCACATGTTCTGCCCTGAAAAATGCATGAGGAAAGGTAAGAGAGACCTAAAAACTAGGAGGAATATAAAAAAATAATTAGAGTGTTGTAGACCAATACCAAGAGGACTAATATGAAAAAGCTCCCCTTCAAGTATCTACCTTTGAAGAAGAAGATCTCTCCTCGAATCTTGGCAACTGCATCAAAACTGGTGTTACAGCGATCCACAGAACTTGAGACAGAGAGACATTTCAAATTATTTCTCTTTTTATTAAAATGCATTTAAGAAACATGACTAACAGCATTTAAGAACAAACCAAACAGTTGCTGGTAGCCATTGACTTTTGTCAATATTTAAAAAAATTAAATATTATGGCTATCGGGAACTGTTTGGTAGCCACCATTCTTCAAATGACTGATTTTCATTTTTGGGTGAACTATCCCTTTAAAAATCTTTTGCCTTTAAAGCCAGCATGAAACAGTTTTCAGACTTTACTATGTTTACTATACTGTGTGTACTATTTACTATGTTACTTTGTTACTATTTATACATATTTCCTCATATTTGCAGTCTAAAGTCAATACTTATAATACTTGTAGCTAGTCTCCAGATTTCAAATATCAAACGTTTTTTATCCCATATTAGAACGCATATTGAATTTTCACATATTGAACTGAATGAGGTTCATGTTTCTGTGTGAAAGTCTGGTAGTGTGTGATCCTCTGTCATTTAGTATATGATGTCCCGTTTTTCTCCCATTATTCCCATGTTTTAAAATCTGTCCAGATTTGTATGTGTATTCCAGCATTTGTCACAGCAAAGAACATGCATTAGTACACAAGTTCAATTTTGATTTGATGTTCAGTTCAAAAGGTTTAATTGATCCTTTTTTACCTGCCCAAATGGTTGTGAGCGTGTCTGTACATATGTGTGAGTCTGTGTATTCCTCCATGTCTGTGATGCAATTGAGCCTCCGTCACAAGAAGAGGTCTGTCGGTTGGAGCATGGTTACCCCTCTTACCTGAATTCATAAACAGATGCAGAACACATGCACAATAGATACTTCAAGTAATAACCAAACAGATTCCAAACATGGCGTTTAATGACAGTTACCATAAAGGGCTGTGATGTGTTGAAGGTCGTGATGTCCCAGGCTAAAGTGTAGTGGGTCTCCTAGGGGCCCCTGGTAGTATGGACGCATTACAGATTGGCGTGCTGATGAATGGGACAGTCCAAGGGCATGACCAAGCTCATGCACCAGTACTGTGAATAGATCTGTGCCCTCCGTTGCTGTGTATAAATGTTCACATGTTAAAATATTTTACTAAAATAAGAGGGATCATACAAAATGCATGCTATTTTTTATTTAGTACTGACCTGAATAGGATATTTTACATAAAAGATGTTTACATATAGTCCACAAGAGAAAATAATAGTTAAGTTTATAAAAATGACCCCATTCAAAAGTTTACATAAACTTGATTCTTAATACTGTGTTGTTACCTGAATGATCCACAGCTGTGTTTTTATTTTTTAGTGATAGTTGTTCATGAGTCCCATGTTTATCCTGAACAGTTAAACTGCCTGCTGTTCTTCAGGAAAATCCTTCAGGTCCCACAAATTCTTTGGTTTTTCAGCATTTTTGTGTATTTGAACCCTTTCCAACAATGACTGTATGATTTTGAGATCTATCTTTTCACATTTTACTTCGGCTTTGTGCGTTATTCCTTACCTTTAATTGTTCTGCAGAATTACCTGGTTGTCTGAAGGCCCATTCCTCCTCTGCATCCAAGTGAACTCCACCTGCCCTGTCTGGATCTGACGGAAAGAAGGCATGGCCAACAGATCCACCTGCTCCATCAAAGGGATATCCATCTCCATGGGGACCGTGCAAGAAATCTATCTGGAGATCTGCCCCTTCTGGTCCTCGCACCTATTTGAATTAGTTCAACATATAGCCTGTGAATTTACATGAACACATATGTATTCAGAAACACTAGGTTTTAAAAGGTAACCACAACCTCATGGAATTCAAGTAATGTTGGATCGGCCCACACTCTGAGTGCATAGTACACAAGGGAGCGAATCATTTCACGGGACAGTTTAGAGGATGCCGGGTAAGAACGCAGCCTGAGAAAAAACAAAGAATAAAGAAAATAAGAGGCATTTGCAGAGGTGTTTTTACTTTGCTGTGATACTGTGTACTAACTATCATGTAGGTCAAAGCAGGATGGAAAAATGCAGGAAGAAAAACACAACTGGTAAAGTAATCAGGCTAACCTCCAGTTGATATTTCTTCTTGTCCAGGTAGAAACTTCTCTTTTCATCCTTTGATTTGGCATATCACTGTGTAGTGCTGACGTCTGAATGGTTTGGTCATCATCGTCCGGGAGTGAACACCGGGGTGTCTGCATCAGTTGAACAGTTTGTTCGTCTGTGACAGGAAGGCGAGAGTAAAGCACCACACACTGTAAAAAACAAATTGTTGAGTCAACTTAAAATAATTTGTAACCTGGCTGCCTTAAAATTTTAAGTTCAGTCAACTCAAAAAAAGTTTATTCAACTTGAAATGTTAAATTATACTAAGTGACAACTTAGATATTTGAGTTGAATCAACTTAAAATTTTAAGGCAGCTGGGTTACTTACCAGTTGTTAAGTTTAGCAAACACAAATATCTAAGTTGTTACTTAGTACAACTTAACATTTCAAGTTGACTAAACTTATTTTAGTTGACTGAACATACAATTTTAAGGCAGCAGGGTAATAAATTATTTTAAGGTGACTCAACAAATTGTTTTTTATGTTTTACAGTGTAGAAGAGTTATGAAATAAGACTGAGATTTAAAAAGATGTTTTTTTTCGTGAGGATTTTTCATACCTAACACTCCAGTGTCATCCAAACCAGCAAACCTCTGCATTTTCTTCACTGCTTGAGTGACCGCTGTCCATGCCTGTAACTGCCCTGTAGAGGGATCAGGGGGTGGGAGGTATCCATACTTTGTGAGCCAATCCTGCCAAACAGAACAACATGAAACCATAAAATTATATTTAACTACACTACCAATTAATACTTAATTCATCAAGGATGCAATCGATTGATCAAAAGTAACAGTAAAAACAAATAAATTCTTTTTTTTTTTTTTTTGATTTTGTCAACTTTCTATTCATTAAAGACTCCTGGAAAAAAATATATGACCATTTCCACAATAATATTAAACAGCACAACTGTTCAACTTTCCAGCACTGATAATAATAATATTTTTTTTAGCACCAAATTAGCATATTCAGCTGTACCATCAGAATAATAAATTACATTTTAAGTCCTAAAATGTAAGCCCTATTCAAACAGGACTAGTTTTCCAGGGGGGGTCGTTAGAGAAATTTGTGTTTTGCAGACATACTTTCAATTTAAATTCCATGCGAATCTGCTAAGCCTATGTTTTCTCTCACACAACCTTCATAAAAAATTCTTGAGTAAACTATACTGTTGTTCACCAAACTCCCGTCTGAATGTGAATGTCTGTGATTGCTGATATTGTTTTATTCCGACGCTTCACCTAATGTGTTTTTTGGCCTTCCTGAACTACCATCTGCGCACCAAACTTACACATGCTGCCATATTTCACTATATGTATCTGACAGACAAAAATAAAAAAATAAAAAATAAGGAGAGCCAAATCGCGGAAATCAGCGTCAGGTAAAATACTCATGATTTCTCGCCGGTTTTTAAGTAAAGCTGTATTTAAATAATGTTTTAATAGTAAATTAAAATGATATCAATATGAATATTAGCGGCACTAAATGTAAACAATGCCACTGAACCTAATGAAACTCGCATATTTTGCTAATTATTGCTCCTGAAAATGGTCAATTATTGTCATGTTTTGGGCTGTACTAATTGTTTGACCAGAGGATATTACATTTGGAGTACTATACACTGCCAAAAGTTATAACAAATCAAAGAGAAGAGTGTGAAAACTGTCTGAGGAACAAAAAGGCTTGTGGTTTGTAGTTGGCCAAACTAAACCAGGACCCTTGACAACATTTGTGTTTGTTCTTATCATTTCCAGTCAGGTGGGTGAAATATTAGGCTAATATCTTAACTAATACTGCTCGTTCATATATATCATAAAATTGTGCCCTTTCAAGCTTACTTAGTCCTTCTCTATTTGATTTTGCAGCTTCCACGCATTTTTCCCATGGTTTAGCATAACTTAGCAGAACAATGTATTCAGTAGTACATTAACTGTGCATCCATGCTGTTGCTTACATCTGAGTATCGCCAATATGGCCGCACATCCAGGTAACTGACCAAACCGTGACATAATTTTAAATACTCTCTGCACGCTATATATATATATATATACACTACCGTTTAAAAGTTTGGGGTCAGTAAGACTTGTAATAGTCTTTAAAGAAGTCTCTTATGCTCATCAAGGCTGCATTTATTTGATTAAGAATATAGAAAAAAAACAGTAATATTGCAAAATGTTTTTACAATATAAAATAATGTTTTTTTATTTTAACACACTTTAAAATAGAATTTATTCCTGTAATGAAAAGCTGAATTTTTATCAGCTGTTACTCCAGTCTTAAGTGTCACATGATCCTTCAGAAATCATTCTAATATGCGGATTTATTATTAGAATGATCAATGTTGGATAATATCAACAGTTGTGCTGCCAAATATTTTTTGGAACCTGTGATTTTTTTTTTCAGGATTCTTTCATGAATAACAAGTTTAAAAAGTACAGTGTTTATTCAAAATATAAATATTTTATAACAATGTAAATTATTTATTATTAACTTTTAATAAACTTTTAATTATTAACTTAATACATCCTTGGTGAATAAAAGTATTAATTTCTTAAAAAAAAAAAAAGAAAAGAAAAGAAACAATAAAAATGTACTGACCCCCAACTTTTGAACGGTAGTGTGTATATATATATATATATATATATATATATATTTTACATACATATGTGACCCAGGACCACAAAACCAGTCATAAGGGTCAGTTTTTCAAAATTGAGCTGAATAAACAAGCTTTCCATTGATGTATGGTTTGTTAGGATAGGACAATATTTGGTCGAGGTACAACTATTTGAATATATGGAATCTGAGGGTGCAAAAAAATCAAAATATTGAGAAAATCACCTTTTAAGCTGTCCAAATGAAGCTCTTACTAATGCATATTACTAATCAAAAATCAAGTTTTGATATGTTTACAGTAGGAATTTTACTAAATATTTTCATGGAACATGATCTTTACTTAATTTCCTAATGATTTTTGGCATAAAAGAAAAATCAATAATTTTGACCCATACAATGTATTTTTGCCTATTGCTACAAATATACCCCGACTGGTTTTGTGGTCCAGGGTCACATATATATGATGCACGCAACCAAACCCAATGTTGTCAAATCCACAATTTTTCCATAGAATTGGGCTATTTTTATACTGCTTTTGCGGAATGTTTTTAGTCTGTGAGTTGAACCAAAATCCCCCATCCTTGGAGGGGAATCTCCTGGAAGCAAGTTTTTGACCCCATGGTCTGCTATGCAATTTTGTTGTGCGATTTTGACAGCCATTTTCCCCCAGAATCCCCAGAATTGGGATGCTTTTGAGTAGCAATTGGACTGGTTTTGTTGCACAGACCTGGCAACTCTGTATATCACTTCTAGAAAATACACCCATCTCTGTAATTAACACAGAAATGTTAGTCCCATCCCAATTGGTACTTGAAAATTGCAGACGTTGGGTGATAAAATTGAAAGTCAAACGTAGTTTAGAAAAATAGTCCCGTCCAGCTATCCTTATTCTTTATTGTGGAAGTAAGCCTATGGGCGAGACTTATAGTTCCCGTAAAACACTACAACACTGAAAAATATTTTCCAACTGCAGGTGAATCATGTAATTCCAAAAACATCTCACCACAAGTTTGCTGCTCTCATCTTCTGTGGGTAAGACAGTGGGCAAAGCAGTAGACGTAACCTTACTTTCCAAAGTGGTTGGCAGTGCATCTTTATCAGCCATTCCATAAACCTCCACTGTACGTCCACACATGTAGAAGACGACTGCTGTCCAAAACATCGCCATCATACTGAGAGTGTAAACATCATGTGCTTGAAATAGTAGAACTATGAAACCAGCACTGTTGATAGAGATATGCAAATCTCAGTCCTCCTAGTCAAGTGATTTCAATGACGTCATCTTTGCTGAATCAGAGACGGTGGCCTCTCTTGTGTTGAAGAATTGTAGGATTGATGCCAACACTGTAAATGCACAATCTGGGGGTTATTTAATGATGATTATATAAGATTGTCTTGTATAGTATTCTAAACAATGACAACAATCTGTAGTGCAGTCTCAAAGGTGAGGACTTCTTTCAGTCCTAAAATAATTTACTTCACTGCCGACTGCTTTGGTTGTAAAACGGCATGATTGAATTGCAGATGGCTAGTATCAAAGAGAAAAGGATGAAGAGGCTACAGAGGTTTTATGTGTTTCGTTTTAAAGGAAAAGGGGACAAGCACAACGGATGTGAGGGTTTAATCAAATTAGCAGGTGCAATTTCATTAAAGAAATGAGACAATGTGGGAGCCGGCGGGTTGAAAGAGTAGAGGAGGGATGGGGGAATGAGGCATGGAAAAGAAGAGTTATGGAATAATGGAATTAAAGGAAAACACTGCCAGTCTTAGAGGACAAACACAGAGGACAGTATACAAAAGGGAGGGAGACTGACGGGAAAAAGGGGAAGAGATGTGTAAATATGTATGGATTCATTAGCGTCTAAGAGATGAGACACTGACCCAATCACAGAAAAAACAGTAGGGGAGAACCTGCATAAATGTGGCGCTCAATAAATGCAATAACGTAATGCATTGGCATGCCATTTATGATATGCAATTCAATCTGTCAACCTTAACCTCCCCAAATATCTGACAGTTCCAGATGTGTGGAATTTATGTCAAACACACAACAAATGTAATTAAAAACGATTATTTTAAAACAATAAAATTAAGAATTATAATAAAGTATAAAGTATAATAAATTATTTTAGTAGTAGTTGTAATAATAGCAATATATTAAATTAACCGTTTTGAGTGTAAAAATGTAAGTAAGTGTTTTTTACTGTCATCATTTCATTTAGTTTCATATGTATTTTCAACATCAACTTATTTTGATAAGTCTTGCGCTGTGTTTACATGTGATCTGAAGCCATGTACTCGAACCTGTATTTAAGAATGTTGTAAAACTATATGGGCCTTTCTACAATTTTTTTCCACAAATTTTGTATGCAAATTGTATAATCACATTTCAATTGTGCAGTTAATCATCATATTGCATTTTCAGAAAGTTTTTCAATATTTGTCCCCAAATTTGTCACTACCGAAACGGTAATATATAATTTAATAAGAAGGGTTATGTTGACCTATTAAGATTTGTTTATGTCTTCCTTGTAGGTATATATTTTTGCTATTTTATTAAAATGTTTTCAGAGGTAAAAACAATTTTAACAATATTTAAATTGTGATGTATGAGATTTGTTGTGTTTTTAAACCAAATTTAATTTGTAAAAGGGAAAAAGGTAAAATCATACTGATTTCAAACTTAAGGATTCATTAGTTTGATTATACGTTGAACCAGACAGTCATCTTAGTTGATAATTCAATATACTTTATTTTTGACATCCCATGTTTCTGTAGTGACAGTAATGTTTTGGTAGTGACCACATCACATTACAGAATTTTAACCCACATACTAAAACACTACTAAAACATACTAAAATACTAAAAATTTGCATAACTGTACTAAAATTTTGTTTATTTCCCTCAAATAAACTATTATGTTTTTCCTATTTGTCACTACTGAAACAATAATGACAATTATGACAATTTTATGGGACAACAACCAAAAAAAACTCAAAAATGTCACTATCGAAACTTCACCAAATGTTTTGGTCGTGACTGTTTTGGTAGTGACAATTTTAGATACTTTTGAACCTAGCTCAAAGATGCTAATGATCACATGGTTAGCTAGTGCAGTTCTGAACAGTTGTACACTGTAAAAAACAATTTGTTGAGTCAACTTAAAATAATTTGTAACCTGGCTGCCTTAAAATTTTAAGTTCAGTCAACTCAAAAAAGTTTATTCAACTTGAAATGTTAAATTATACTAAGTGACAACTTAGATATTTGAGTTGAATCAACTTCAAATTTTAAGGCAGCTGAGTTACTTACCCATCTGTTAAGTTTAGCAACACACAAATATCTAAGTTGTTACTTAGTACAACTTAACATTTCAAGTTGACTAAACTTATTTTAGTTGACTGAACTTAAAATTTTTACAGTGTACACATATAAAAACTAAATGTTATAACTCTCAAAATAGTGTTTATTTATAGAAAAATGGTGTTTGGTAGTGACAAAAGTTACACAGAGATTTTTCATACTTTTGAACACATTTACCTCAAAATGATGGGGCCTATCTACTCACCATGTTGCTATGAGAGAGATTGACACATAAATATCTCCTGATCATAAATATAGGGATGTAGTTAAAATCAGTCTCAGCCAATGGACTAAAACACTGTTTCGGCAGTGACATGAAAAGGCGAGACACATTTTTAATATAAAGTTTCATAATTTAAAAAGAAAAAATAAGTATATATATATTTTTAACTTAACGTTTTTACAAAAATCAAAAAGATTTTTAAAAAACAACAATGGAATAATGCAACAATTACTTCAATATCATTTTCATAAGTTGAAATTTAGGGGTTAGTGTTCGGGGCAGCCAGCTCCCAATTGCAAGTACCCAGTAAATAACGATTATATATATATTAAGCTTACTGATATTTGAAATATCATTGTGGGTTTATAGATAATAGATAATAAAAGGATCTTAGTAAACATCTAAGATTTGAATACTTAAATGCTTTTTAAATGTTTTTTTTTTGGTTGTGGGACAGCAGTTTGCACCAGTGTAGAATGGCCCATATAGGTATAAATTATATAGTATAAAGCTTTACTGTTTACTGTTATCATTTACAATTATCACATCATGTTACTATAATACAGACTGAGTGTCAAAATAGAAATAAACATCAGTCTTTGTAATTCTAGTTGAACGGTTTCAGACTTACGTTTTAAATTTAATTGACGCAGGTAATGACCTTAACATGTCAAAGATGTCTAAGGCTAAATTTCAAAGCATTCAGCTAAACATTTTTCAAAAACATGAACAAAACCAAAAGTGTTACACTTTAAACCTATAATTTACACCACATAGGAAAAAAATCAAGACAATTTATAAGACATAGCAAATGATCTAGAATAATTTTAATCTCCTCCCATAAGCTTAAGATAGACAACAAGAAAGAAAACCTACAAAAAGTTACAGTTTTATGCAAAGACGAAGTCAATGCAATTTAAAACAGAAAGAAATGGGACACACTTACCTTCCCCACAACTTCTTTCCTCTTTTGCGCTCGCCTGCTCTGTCCCGCTTGCCCTCCTTCTCTGTTCCTGAACAGATGTGTTCCTCTCATCTCCTCAACACCCCCCCACATCCACACCCTCCCTCTCCTTCTGCCTCTGCACTCGCACAATGGACTCCTAATACCCCTCAATAACGTACTCACCCACCCCTGCTAAGTGCATCGGGCATTTGCTCACTCTCTCTCTCTGCTTGCAAGATACCAGTGTGAAAAAGCCTCTTTATATCCAGCGAGGAGATTTAGAGACATGCTTAGTTGCACACGTCCATCTACTCTGTCAAATTTCCTATACTTCAAATGTTTCATAGATTTCATCACCTGCTATTAAATAATGGATGAACACTAAAGTGCATCAGAACACAGTATAAGAACATTTACATATTTATATATGGATCCTTTAATGTGAGATCTAAGTAATCTTCCGGATTAGGGTTTCACTTTATCTTTGAGCTTGTGTGTAGTTGTGGATATGTTGGGATTAAATCCTCTTAACGAGAGGATTAAAAAAATTAAAAACTAAGATTTGAACAGATCTAGCTAAATGCATTGTTGCGGACTGGTGTACTATGACATATCAGATTGAGATACACAACGTCTTTGTGACAATTTTTGTATTTAAAAAAAATAAAATGTTTGCTGGCACATATAAAAGTAATTAAATCCTGGGATTTCTGTGTAGGGGTTAACTTGTTCATACTTGTATCATGGCAGACAGCATGAGAGAAAGCACATTTCCAGATGGGCTATCTGTCTTTTTTGTTGGATAATACTGTGGGGAGTCCCAAGGGAATAGCTGGATTGGAAAAGCATACATACAAGGGCAACTGAGGCGTGTGCTGAATGTTTATAGTGTAACGTGACCTCCTGATCTGGTAAACGTCTCAGAGTATAATAACCTGTCAAAGAGAACTGCAACTGGCCAAAAAACCCTTATCACCTCAGTGCTCCATCTTTTTGAGATATTACAGCTTTTAATAGCCTTAACATTGCTTACTGGACGTTTTAGTTATTTAACAAAGACTTTCCAGTGAGAGAGAAAGAGTGAGCAAAGGATGCATTATTGCCTTGTTGTCCTGCTGATGAGTTTGACCTGCAGGTCAAAGTGTGTGGCCTGGAGGGGCAGATGTGTTCACTGTATTTTTGGAAAGATGCACAAGGCAGGAAGTTTATCTGTGAATGGATGCGAGTGTTCAAAAAGACAGCGATCAAGAGCCACAAAAGACCTAGTGAACTTTCTTGTCTCCAAGACAACTGAGATGCCTTTCGAGGAACTCCACAATACAGATATTCATTGTGCACCCAGGACATGGGCCTCAACTTCACTCTCGCAAGGGACGGCGCTGGAATTTCTTACTATGGTCACCTTTGACTAATACCACAAAATATAGACTCCAAGTGAGTCACTCATCCCTCTGTTTAGAGAAAAGCATTGTTTAAAAGTTTGGGATAAGTAAGAATTGTTTTTAAAAAAAATCAATAGTGCACGGACACATTTACTTTTACTTGTAAGCACATGCTGTTCTTTTGAACTTTCTATTTATCAAAGAAAAAAAGCACTACTGTTTTCAAGATTTACAACAATAAAAAGTTTATTGAGCATCTGTGTATTAGAATACTTTCTGAAGACTGGAGTGATGAAAAATAAGCTGAAAATTCAGACCTTAAAGAAACGAATTATCTTTTAAAATATAGTAAAATAAATACAATTAATTCGTAATATTTCACAGTATTGTAATAATATTTGCATTTAATTTTTAAAATATTTATAGTATTTTTGAACAAATAAATGCAGCCTGTAAACTTTGCAGTGCCTTGCGAAAGTATTCATACCCCCTTTTTTTTTTTTTGCAACATTTTATGTTGCATCCTTGTTAAACTGCTTTAAATTACTTTCTTTTCCACATCAATCTGCAGTCTGCTGTTTTGTGACAACTTTGGAAATGTATTAAAAATAAAACACTGAAACATGCATCTTGCATAAGTATTCATACTCTTAACTCAGTATACCTTTACAGCCTCAAGTCTTTTTGGGTATGATGCGACAAGTTTTGCACATCTGCATTTGCCAATTATCTGCCTTTCTTCACCTCACCTCTTCACCTCACGAGTTCTGTCAGCTTGGATGGTGCCTGGCAGACATTTTCAGGTTTCTCCAGAAATATTTGATTGCGTTCAAGCCAAGGCTCTGTCTGGGCCACTCAAAGACATTCACAGAGTTGTCTATAAGCCACTCTTGCTGTATGCTTAGGGTCATTGTCTTGTTGGAAGGTGAACCTTCTGCCCAGTCTGAGGTTCTGAATGCTCTGGACTAGGTTTTAAGGCTATCTCAATATTTTGCTGTGTTGAGCTTTCCTTCTACTCTGACAAGTCCCTCAGTCCCTGCCCCACAGCATTAGGCTGCTACCAGCACACTTTACTTTCGGGATGGTACTCTGCAGGTGATCAGCAGTGCCAGTTTCCTCCATACATGATGCTTGGAATTTATGTTTATCAGACCAAAGAATCTTGTCTCTCACAGTTCTCAAAGAGTTCTTTGTTGCAAGTTTTAAGTGGGTTTTTACACATCTTCACTGAGGAGAGAATTGAGTTTGGCCACACTGCCATAAAGACTGGATTGGTGGAGTCTTATGTTTGTCCTTCTTTAAGTTTCTCCTATCTGCATATATGATCATGGAGCTCAACTACAGTGACCAACAGCTTCCTGATCACCAGTCTAAACAAGGCCCTTCTCCATCAACTGTTCAGTTTGGCCAGGAGGCCAGCTCTGTTCCTGATTTCAAGTGTCCCAGAAAAGGGTATGAATACTTATGCAATGGTATCATTTCCGTTTTTTTATTTCTAATAAATTTGCAAAGTTGTTACAAACCTGTTTGTGCTTTGTCATTATGGTGTATGGAGTGTATATTGATGTTAAAAAAATTTTTCATGAAAGAATCCTGAAAAAAAAAAATCACAGGTTCCAAAAAATATTTGGCAGCACAACTGTTGATACTATCCAACATTGATCATTCTAATAATAAATCCGCATATTAGAATGATTTCTATATATATATATAGAATTAGAATGATTTCTATATATATACATATATATATATATATATATATATATATATATATATATATTTTTTTTTTGGTAAACCGTTTTATAAATGGATAAACATGTTAAACTTAATCGACGGAATTATATTGAAATCTGTGTCATTTCCGACAACAGTCTGTGTTATTCTAGAAACAATCTGTACAATGTGTAAATGTAAAAAAAACTGGAGATGCCGGGGATTGAACCCGGGGCCTCATACATGCAAAGCATGCGCTCTACCACTGAGCTACATCCCCATATGCTTACCATATCAGATAAAAGCCATATATCGCTCAGACCTATATACTATAAAGTTTAAAGCCCATAAACAGATGTAATGTTGACTAACGGCTCTCTATGGCTACGAATACCATAACTAAAAGCATTTTGACGCAGACAAGACATAAACGAATTGCTATGGACCGTAAATCGACTATTTTAAAACACTTCCGCATAAACCGACAACATTTCACTTGCGGAAGTTCCTTTTCGTCAAATCCTACGATAGTGAAACCATAACATTTCCAGCTATGTGACACCAGTATTGACATTTACCTACGTGATTATTTGTTTTAGTCGATGTTTGTTTGAAAGCACTAGCTAACAACAGTAACTTAACGAGATTAATGTTTTCTCCTGCGCGATCTATTTGTGTTGTTCAAGACAGTGCTCTGTCAGCGCAAACATGACTAATGGGACAGGGTAAGGCGGGATTATGGAGGATATTATTTGTGTCAGCTCGGGCAGCGAAGACGACTCTGATTTAGAGGTTATAAGCAGTTATAATGAAGACAAAGAAGACGCAATTCCGTTCATTCGAGCACAATGGCTCCCAGTCACACCTGTAAGTTCATCCAACTATTTTCAAGCAGTTTGTCTGTATCAGACTCTCAATGTTTTGCTTAGTTTTAGCCGCGTGTACTTATATCAATTTCTATGCAGAACATGAGAACCTTCCTCTTGTTTACATATGCAAAAAAGCGTATTTGTTTAGAGTGTGCGTAAACTTGCACTTGTTTCCAATCGCACGTGGTTTTTGCTTTATATACATAGCGCGCGGACTAGCAGCAACAGACGTTGGCACGCGCACAGATGACGTTACCTCGAAATATTAAAAGTGAGATTAGATATTTTTATCGGTTTGCAAAGCACGACAACCTTCCAGATCAAAATTTGAAATTAAATTAATTTTAATATTTAAATAAAAGTAGATAATTTCTATTATATGTTAGCTAGTATTTTAGAAGTAATTTTCATTATTGTGATATCAAGGCTATGCTAATCGATAAATTGACTGATGCGCGGTTGGACGATTACCATGAAGCCCAACACTCTATTCTGTTAGAAATAAATACCAATATTTTTAAGTGAATTTAGAGTATTTTGAGTTTCATTTGCTATTAGTCAGTATCACAGGCTAAATGTATTTTATTTCGCGGCTCTCTCGAATAAGGATTCTGATTGGCCAGTCGGTTTAATTGACCGCTCATCCGGGAAACCTGTTTTTCTCAGCTGTGCTCGTGTTCGGTCTCTTCGTGGTCTCTGGAAGTAAGCTAATACAATTGTTTCAATTTTAATTAATATTTAGCATTTACATATTTATTTATTTGCATACAAATCAGTGTAGTAAGTGGGATAATGTGCATTGTTTCAAAATCCTTTAGGGAAAACCTAGTCAGTGTTATTATATTTAAAGGGATCGTTCACCCCATAATTAAAATTCTGTCATTAATTAATCATCCTCATGTCGTTTCAAACCTGTAAGGCCTTCGTTAAACTTCAGAACACAAAATAAGATGTTTTTTATGAAATCTGAGAGCTTCTTGACCCTCCATAGACAGCCCCTCCCACGTTCAAGATCCAGAAAAGTAGTAAGGACATCATTAAAGTAGTCCATGTGACATCAGTGGTTCAACCGTAATGTTATGAAGCTATGTGAATATGTTTGTCAAAAACTTTATTTAACAATTCTTCTCCTTTATATTCTCATAGTTCCATAAAACGGTTGAACCACTGATGTCACATGGACTATTTTAACAATGTCCTTACTACCTTCCTGGGCCTTGAACGTGGTAGTTGCATTGCTGTCTATGCAGGGTCAGAAGGCTCTGGGATTTCAAAAAAAACCTTAATTTGTGTTCCAAAAAAACAAAGGTCTTAAGGTTTGGAACGACATGAGGGTGAATCATTAATGACAGAATTTTCACTTTTGGGTGAACTATGCCTTTAACAAAGATCTTTTGTCTATAAGATATCCATTACATATTGGGCATCAGTCACCTCATCTGTCGTTATCAATATTGGCATAAGGCATAGAAAAGTCCACATTGATCTTTTGCTACATTTCTTTTGGTTTCTCCTGCTTTCGTCATTATTTGTTTGTCTCAGGTCCTCATCATTATCACAAGGCGCAACTTCTATATTTTAATGTTCTTTTTTTTCAATGTTCTGTATTTTACTTCAGTCATATTTATTTAATATTTTTAAGAGATATTTTGGTACTAAATACTATTTGTGCAATATTATGCACTTAAACTATTTTTTTTCTAATATTTCTTTTACTTATATTACTATTAGTGTAGTGTTTAAAATTAAAATAGAGAAAAAGGGTTTCAAATTCTAATGCAAATAGGCACATTTGAGTCATTTTGTGGTCAGAAAAAAGCATATTCATTTGTAATGCCATGGTTTACCCACTAGGTACCTGTATGGCTCTTTAATAAATACATGTATTTACTAGTCTAGTTTCTCAAAAGAGTAATGCAGGTCATTTGAATAAATGTTTAGACATGATCAAACACTAGATTTTTTAAATGTGAAGTGTACAAAAGTTAATAAACTTTTTTTTTAAATGATACTCATATAACTTAGTATCATGCTTTTTTCTTTGTTTGTTTGTGTCAGGTCCTCATCGATATCACGGGCCACAGCTTCACCCCTGCAAGGCGAAGATGCTCAAGAAGAGATACGTGTTCCTCCCTAGAAGTTATAGATTTAAGTGAAGACGATCCTCCTGATGATGTTAACGTGCAGAAACCATCGCCGACTTTGCCGTCAGTAGAAAGCAGAGACAAGAAAGCGCATGCAACACCGACATCTTTAGGAAAACCCCAAGAATCACAATCTCAAACCAGCATTGGCAAAGATGTAGCTAATTCAGGGTGCTTTGTAGGAAGCGGTGTGCAGTTTGGTGCCTGTAAGTCACTCAGTCAGGAGAACACTCCCACAGATGTGCTCCAAAGAACGGAAGATTATTTGCATCCGGACACAAATTGTAATTCAAGCTTGCCGTCTGAGCAGCTGAGCTGGGATAAGTCTTTGGAACACTGCAGGTCCAATGATAAAAGTCAAAATCCGTTCAAAAATGAATCTGAAGTATTAAAAAACTCTAGTGCAGATGTATCGCAGAACACTAAAGACACACAGCTTAGTGCACCAGCTGTCTGCAGCACAGAAGCAGACCAAGAAGACAATCTCGACTCATCGCAGAAATGGGAAGACAGTATTCTCTCTCCTTACAATCTTGACAGTCCGTATTACTGTCCGAGTGAGGTAGATGCTTATATATTCTCTGATTCATCCAATAAGTCTGAAGACGATGATCATCCGTGTACAACATACGACAGTCAACAGTCAACCTCTAAGCTTCCTTCTGCTACTCATACTGCATCAGTATCCAATGCACTTTCATTAAAAGAGGAGGGTGAAGCGATGAATATCTGCAGAAATGAGGACCTACATACTCAGGTTCATCCCAAGTCTTTGTCTCCCTCCATACCTACCTCATCTAGGGTATCGCCCCCTTGGAGCCCTGAACTTTCGTCTAGACAGAGTAAACCCAACAGTCCCACATCCACAGAGATTCTTGCCAGCGACACAGCAGCACATTCCCCCAATCTGTCTACACTGAGCTCAACAAGTAGCCCCCTCAGCCTCCTCATTTCGCAGCCCTCCTCGCCAAGTTTTCCAGAGAGTACAGAGCAAAAGAGAAATTATTTAGACGCAGGATCTCCAGAAAGCCCTCCCATCAGGGTTTGGGAGACGAGCAGGGATGGCGACAATAAAAATGTGCTGGATAACTTGGAGTCAGATCTCTCTGAAAACAACTCGGAAGATAGACAGCATATCTGTCTGACTCAGTACAAGAAATTAAGTCAGTGCATGAGTGGAACGGTTCCACAAATGGTAAGAAATTTTAATATGCACTTTGGCTTTTTAATAGATAGATTTCAAGGGATACCACAAAATTCTTTCATTATGCAAAAGCACAGAGGACTGTGTTTCTTGTGTTTTGCAACGTACATGCATCAGTTCTTACACAAACCTGTTGTTTCGCTTGAGATGACTGAGGTTGTGTGGATTAACGTTGCGTTTACTTTGTGTGGTTTTTGCTGTGTTAAAGTTGCAGAAGTTCAACTTCCAGAATGAGAATTTCCTGATAATTTACTCACCCCCATGTCATCCAAGATGTTCATGTCTAGTGGTGAAAAAAAAAAAGATTTTTGAGGAAAAAATTCCAGGATTTTTCTCCATATAAGGGACTTCAGTGGTGACCAACGAGGTTGAAGATCCAAATTGTCAAGTCTAGTCAAGTCACCTTTATTTATATAGTGCTTTTAACAATAAAGATTGTGCCAAAGCAGCTTTACTTTATTAAATAGGAAAAATAATGTGTAATAATGCAAAAATAGTGTGTAATAATACAAAATTTCAGTTTCAATGCAGCTTCAAAGGGCTCTACATGATCCCAGCTGAGCAATAAGGGCCTTATCTAGTGAAATGATCAGTCATTTTCTTGATACTTTTCAACCATAAACGCTCGTCTTGCACTGGCTCTGCGATGAGCGTCTTCACGCATTGCGTGATCATGTTGGAAAAGTCATGCGTGGTTAGTTCTTCATCTGTGTACTTCAGTTAAGGTAGGGTAGGGTGAAAAACTCCATCTTATTTTGTCCTCCAACTTCAAAATTGTCCGACATTGTTGGTTTATCTTTTTTTGTAAAGGGTGTTTGACTTGCTTTGCACATTTGTATTTGTAAACTTTGTAAACACTGGGCTGGTACTTTCAACTATCTAGTGCACACGCCTAGTGCAAGACGAGCATTTGTGGTTAAAAAGTATATACTTTTGTATTTTTCTTAGAAAGTGATGATCGTTTTTGCTAGAAAAGACCCTTATTCCTTGGCTGGGATTGTGTAGACCCTTTGAAGCTGCACTGAAACTGCAGTTTGTACCTTCAACACGTTGGCCAACTTTGGAAAAATCCTGGAATGTTTTCCTTAAAAACCTTAATTTCTTTTCGACTGAGGAAAAAAAAAAAAACATGAATCTTAAATGACATGGGGGTGAGTAAATTGTCATGAAATTTTCATTTTGTAAGTGAGCTTCTTCTTTACCTTTGGGAGTCCCGTACACTTGCATTATATGGTTTTATTACTTTTTTCTAAAAATATTGTTCATCAACATCTGAAGGAAGAAAGTCATATACTTCCAAAATGGCATTGGGCATTTCATGATACTGATATTTGGTTGTCTTCATATTGTTACTCTGTGTGCACATAATTTTAACATGAATCATACAGTCTTTTTTGTTTACCGCAGCCCTTTGCAGCAAGACACGCCCTTGAATCTTACCCTGAATATGCCAGAACATAAATGAATATCCTACAGTATCCATAGTGAAATTGATTCCATTCGGTCATTTTTTGTTTTTTAACAGGATGAAGATGAGGAAGATAAACACTATGGTCCCGCTGAGCCTCTATGCCGTCAGAGCCTTAGCTTGGTCTACAGCACTATTGAGGAGAATTACCCAGAAGGCACTCTTCAGCTGCTCTCTGACTTCATTCAGCCTCGCTATTACCCACCGGTGGATATTACGACACATCTGCTCAAGGGGATTCTCTTAAACCCACAAAGCCCTGATGTTTTTGTCATAGAGGCCTATAACCTATTGATGAAGACTCAGAGGTGAGTGAAGACTCTCAGCTGCAGCTACTTGGTTTAAAACTGTTTGGGAGTATGAACAATTTAAGTTTTAATGATGTCAAGAGTACACTACCAGTCAAAATTTTTTGAACAGTAGGATTTTTATTGTTTTAAGAAGTCTCTTCTGCTCACCAAACCTGCATTTATTTGATTCAAAATACAGCAAAAGCAGTAATATTGTGAAATATGTTACTATTTACAAAAACTGATTTCTATTTGAATATATTTTAAAACGTAATTTATTCCTGTGATCAAGTATCATTATTCCAGTCTTCAGTGTCACATGATCCTTCAGAAATCATTCTTATATGCTGGTTTGCTGTTCAAAAAAACAGTTATTATTATTGTTAGTAGTATTATCAATATTTAAAACAGTTGCGTACATTTTTGGGGAAAGAAATTATTGAAATTAATACTTGTATTTAGCAAGGATGCTTTAAATTGATCAAAAGTAATGATAAAGACATTTATAATGTTACAAAAGATTTTTATTTCAGACAAATGCTGTCCTTCTGAACTTTCTATACATCAAAGAAACCTGAAGAAATTGTACTCAGCTGTTTTTAACATAATAATAATAATAATATTAATAATAATAAATATTTTTTGAGCACAAAATCAGAATATTAGAATGATTTCTGAAGAATCATCTGACTGGAGTAATGATGCTAAAATTCAGCTTTAAAATCACAGGAATAAATTACATTTTAAAATATATTCAAATAGAAATCAGTTATTTTAAATAGTAAATATATTTCAATTTTTTTTATTTTACTGTTTTTTGTTGTACTGCAGAACAGACTTCTTTAAAAAAACATTAAAAATTATACTGTTCAAAGTAGTGGAAATCAGAGGTGGAAATCAGATCTGGTAATGTAAATCAGAGATGTAGCCTGGCAGGTTGAGCATGTGCTCTGGCACATGATCCCACCTGCCTTTCCTATTCAATGAAAAATGGAAATATCCACCTGCTTCCCAACTCCCTAAAAGAATAAATGTGTACAACTTACTATTTATGTTTATTTGATAAGTTGTTTGTTTTGTATGTTAAGATACCACCCTGTGGATGCTTCTACAGTCCCGTGGGATTGGGAACTGATGAAGTCAGTTATGAAGAAACAGGTAGATACATTTAGCACTTTTTTTTTGTGAAAAAGCATTAAGTAATATTAAAAATTATGCTTTTATTTATTCAACGTTCCACATTTCATTATTCCTGTCTTAAGGATGACACTAGCAGGTTGCGGACGGAGGTCCAGTACATGTTCCTGCAATATGCGTTGCAGGTTTTAGAAGATGATTTTCATTTTAAACTCAGTACTCAGAGTCTTCATCAATCTATTGCAAAGAAGATGCTTGGAAGTGGAACAACTGGGCAATTCAAGTGAGTTGCGTTCTCTATTGCTGGAGCTGTTTTTATTTAAAGGAGACCTATTACAATATGTTTTTACAATATGTAATATAAGTCTCAGGTGTCTCCAGAATGTGTCTGTGAAGTTTCAGCTCAAAATACCTCAGATCATTTATTTTATCATTTTGAAAATACCTGTTTTAAGTGGAAGCAGAAACACACTGTTTTTGTGCATGTCTTTTTAAATGCAAATGAGCTGCTGCTCCCCGCCACGCTTTTCCAGAGTAGAGCTCTGCTTTTACAGCTCATACCTCAGACTGATAAAAAAAACAACTGTTTGGTTTTGATTATGGTGTCTGACGCGCTGAAATCGTGTTTTAAAGCCGTATCAGTTTGAACTTCTGATATGCGTTTTTCTGAGCTCACATATCCAAAGAGCGCGCACAGAAAGCAGCTGTCACACGGCGTGTGAGTACTAAACTAAGTTCTCTTTCATGTCTTATTGCGTTTAAACTGTCAAATACACACAAGTTTATGTTAAAAACACACAAGTTACAAAAACAGTCTGATATGTCTGTAAAGGTAAATAGCTGGGAAATTGCATGTTTATATTAGATCTGTGTGGCAGCAGCGTAACATACAGTGAATAAATCAATAAATTCACTGCTCTCTCTCTTGTAAAAATTCCGCCATAATGTATTATTACCCGTCATTTTAATTTTCATATTTGAATTAGAATAATACATTTAATTGCTTTTTTGTTCACATTTTATTTTAATCATGAACAGGATGACAGCACAGTGTTTAAAAACAACAAATTACGTTAGGGCTGGGTAAAAAAAAAAAAAAAAATCAATTTTTTATTTTTTATTTTAATAGATTCATTTTAATGAACCAATATTGATTCTTAAATCACAATCAATCTCTTGGCCTATGCTGTTTTCAGTTGATGAATGGACAGTACATAGTGCATCTTCATTCCAATAAATAGCAATAGGCTAGACTTTGTGTTACTTTTGATATGAAACAAAGGAAATTCAAGCAATACCACTTTGCTGCTCTTTAATGTGGCGTGATAGATCGATGTAGCTTCTGTGTACTCGCCTGTGCGTAATCAAATGCATAGGAAAACATTTGTGACAGTTTCGACGACTGGAACACACTCACCACCAACTGGACAGGGATGGAAATTACAGCCAAAATTTACAATAGATCACCCTCAGTATAATCTGTCAAAGTGACGGACGGCCAGATTTTTCCGTCACAGATAAAAAAAAGTTCCATCAACGACGGAGAATTTTCGGTTACCGCGACTTCTGATCTGACCTTTATTTAAGCCCCAAAATTGCAGTTGGTTTGACTTGCCATTATATTATTTATGTAATTATTTCATATATGTAATTATTATTGTGATTCTTGTTCTTAGGAACATAGTAAGTTGGTTGATGAATGCTGCTAAGGAGTCACTGAACCACTCAAAAGATGAGGAGCATCCAAAGAAAGAGGACAACTATCTTAAGTATGTGAAGTAAAGTTTTAAGTTTTTGTTATTATTATACACTACCGTTCAAAAGTTTGTAGTCAGTAATATTTAAAAAAACAAAACAAAACAAAAAAAAAACTGTTATTTAGTGTTACAAAAGATTTCTATTGCAAATAGATGGTGTTCTTTATATAAATCAAACAATCCTAAAAAACAATAGATGATCATATTAGCGCATAAATATTAAGCAGCAAAAATACTTTCATGATTGATAGTATTTAAGAAATGTTTCTTGTTCAGCAAATCAGGATATTAGAATGATTTCAATTTAGATGTCATTCAATCATGTGACACTGAAGACTGGTGTAATGATGCTGAAAATTCAGTGTTGCCATCACAAGAATTAATTACATTTTAAAATATATTCAAATAGAAAACAATTATTTTTTGTAGTAATATTTTACACTCTTCCTGTTTTTATTGTATTTTTGTTCAAATAAATGCAAACCTGATTAGTATGGAAAAAATGTACCGACCCCAAACACTGAACGGTGGTACAACATACATTTCTAACAGTGATATATTTTTGTTCTTTCTTTCTTTGCTAAATAGAGACATTTACTTTCTTTGTTACAGGATTGTATTATCTCTTCAGAGAATGTTAACATTGGCTGTGGAGGTGGACATCAACCCCGACTACAAATCAGAAAGAATTTCATTAGAGCTCCTCAGTTGTCTTAATGAAATGCATTCTTGCAGGCAGATAAGGTAAAAAAAAAAAAAGAGAGAGAGAGAACCAGCATAATCAGTGCTTGCACTGTTTTGCATTGGAGCTTTATTGAATGTTCTCTAAATGAAGAGTGTTTACTGCTGTTTGTATCATAACAGTGCATTTATGTACATTTCTTAATATGCTTTCTTCCTTGTGTGTGTTAGACTCTTATTGTTAAGGACTCTGGATAGCAAGCTGCTGACATGCACGTTGTTGAATCTGCTTCTGGGTGAGGCTTGTTCTCTGGAAACTCGCCCATGGGGAAACTCGCCCATGTCTCTAAAACTGCTGCTACACTACCTCAAGAGCTCCACACTGGCCTCAGACCCCTCTGTAAAAGTTCATTGCACTATTTGTGACAAATTAACATTTTCTATTATTATTCTACGTAACAGCTGAACTCACATGATCTCCTTACATGGTGTGCTAGGATGCAGCAGAAAAGTGGAGAAAATGGGATGAGCTACTTCAGCTTCTGTGGATGCTGATGCTCAGTTATGAAGAAGTTGTGACAGGTAGCAAACTAGTGCTAACATAGCCTTTTCACCTACTAAATAAGACATTTATAAATAAGCTAACAAAGACGACAAGTAATCAAAGATTTTTTCATTACTTTTTTCATGACCTTACTTGCGACTTTTGTTTCCCAGGTCATCTACATCGCCCCATCACAAACCGTTCTGATAAAAGACATGCTCTGATCTGGACACAGAATGATCGGATGACACGTTCCGAAGTGCAAAAGGCAACAGCCACCTTCCAATCACGAGCAGCGGATGACATCGGCCATCCTCTTCCCATGGAAATGCAGAATTTACTATCTCAACTACAAGAACACATAACTGACATGCCCAGTGTTGTTTCAAGTCGTTAAATCTTTTATAATAACTTTATTTTGACAGTTTTTTAAAATAAATTTATTTTTTATACAATATTTGTGTTTACTACAAACACTAATCAAGATCTATTATTATTATTATTATTATTATTATTATTATTATTAAGTAGTAGTACAGTAGCAGTAATAGTAGTATGCTCTCCCCATGTAAATCCAGGATTTACAGTTTCATCTACAGGTACACATAACTAATGTGTCTGGTGTTACTTTAAATTATTAAACCTTTAATAATAATAATGAATGAATGAGGCATTTATGTAGCGCTTACATTGTGTATTGCCATACACCCAAAGCGCTTTACAATCATATGGGGGATCTCTCCTCAACCTCCACCAATAATAGTCTAGTCTATAACAGTCTAACAAAAATAAAAACCCAGACACTTCTAGAGCCAGCAAATTATATTTTAATGTGACATTTTGGTGATGCAACCTTCATTAGAAATTTCTTTTATTAAACATTGCCTTAAAACATGATTTGCAAACTATAGCAGTGTGTGGGATTTCTAATTGCTTGTATTTCTTCCTGTGCACCTGTTCAAGCTTTTGAACAGTATGATTTTTAATGTTTTTTGAAGAATTTTTTTCTGCTCACCAAGCGTGCATTTATTTGAACCAAAGAACAACAAAAGCAGTACAATTATGAAATATTTTTACTATTTAAAACAACTGTTTTCTATTTGAGTATATTTTAAAATGTAATTTATTCCTGTGATTTAAAAGCTGAATTTTTAGCATCATTACTCCAGTCACACGATCGTTCAGAAATCATTCTAATATTCTGATTTGCTGCTCAAAAAATGTATTATTATTATGTTGAAAACAGCTTCAGGTTTCTTTGATGAATAGAAAGTCTTTATGATCACTTTTAGCAATTTTTAGCATCCTTGCTAAATAAAATTATTAATTTCTATATTTTTTTTGTCCAAAAAAAAAAAAAAAAAAAAAAAAAACTGGCTCCAAGCTTTTGAATGTTACAATGTGTACATGTATAGTGTACAGTGTTATAAGATTACAGTGTTACAAACTGTACTCAACTGTTTTAAATATTTATAATAATAATGATAATAAAAAATGTTTCTTGAACAGCAAATCAGCATATGAGAATGATTTCTGAAAGATCATGTGACACTAAAGACTGGAGTAATGATGCTGAAAATTTAGCTTTGATCACAGGAATTTTTTTAAAATATATTAAAATAGAAAAGAGTTATTTTAAATAGTAAAATATTTCAAAACTGTACTGTTTTCGCTGTTCTTTGGATCAAATAAATGCAGGCTTGGTGAGCAGAAGATACTTTTTTTGTCAAAAACGTTAAAATAGTTTTGACTGGTAGTGTATATTTAGACATAAAATAATAAAAGCTTTATATGGCTTTGTGTACAGAAAAAGATTAGAATTAAAATTCTGGGTACCCAAATCATTTATTTCATCCCTTAACAGTAAGAAAATTATGATTTTTTTAATTTTATTTTTTAAAATATTAAATCAAATGCAAAATAATAGCTCAAAGCTGCATCACAACCTGGTAATCCCAGAACAGTAATTTCCTGCACATTCACTACAAACATGAAAGCAAATATAAAATGGAAAAATAACATGCTACATTTGGTTTAGTTTCCAAAATTATTAGACAACATTAGGAATGAAATGGTAGGATAAGAATGACTGCGTCTCAAATCCTAAAGAGCTGCATGCCTAGACAACACGGTGCATTCTGTGTAGGCAGCTCACTAGGTGTTGAGACATGAACAGCATAATATGGGCACATGGACCCTTGTTTTGGAGAGCAGCACAACAGCTGCACAAAAACCCTCCGCCATGATGCTGCGCTGCTTCCCGTAGCTGCACAGCCGACACGACCAAATGAATTAACGCCGAAGTGAGACACAGCTGACTTCAGGAGTTGTTATGCTATTTAAGGTAATTCTGAAATATTTTTTCTAAAGGTTTGGAGTTGATATGAGTCCTCGTTTGTGTTTGTTTTCAAGTTAGCTGTAGCTACACTAGTTAGCCTCTTTTTGTTAATAAGCAGCGAATATTATATGAAATTGGTATTAGTTTTAAAACATGGGCACAGTGTTTTCTACATCGATTTATTTAACACATATTCACGGGTTAATTGAGATGTCAATCTTTTAGACTGCAGCACCTTCAGTAGCCTGTGGCTAAAGCTGATAACTTAGCAGGTTAGCTGTTCGAAAATATTAGCTTTTCAGTAAACAGATGCATTAGATGATTATTACTTCAAAAAGTTTATGATTAACACGGTATTTCATGTTATGCCACCTTGTGGAGGCCGCGTTTTATAATATTGACGAGTTTAATTAGGTCATTAGCATAGCAGAGAGCTAGTTGTTTATTAGCTTGCGTGCTTATTTGCACTTCTACTTTCAGTTTGTTTTGACATGTACAAATCGTATAAATATGCTGATTAAATATTATTATACATGTTTGTAGTCCAATTAGCGTTGCAGTGTGTGTGTAACAGGTGTGTTTTGGTCTTGTAAGGAGCTAGTAGTTATTAAGTTACGTTTGTTTTGACAGTTCCAGTTTGCGAGGTTATTTAGCTGACTGTTTGTTTTGACTTTTATGTTACTTATATGCTTGTACATACAGTAACACATTTGGGAAAGCATTTTTACATTTTAAACGTTTAAATGGTAATGTATCAGAGTTCTCACTAAAATATTTACCTGCAAAAACTTTTCAACATTATGATAATAATAAGAAATGCTTTTCAATTAGCATATTAGAATGATTCATAGATTTATAGTACTTATTTTGCTGGCAAATCAGCAGCAACAATTACAACACAATATCCAGCAGACACTATATAGGCCTTGTATTCGCCTGTGCACATTATACATGCTACACTTCTCAGAAAACTAACAGAGGTAAATTATGTTCTTGTTTGGTCTGTAAACAGGCTGAATCATGTCATGCAAATATTTTTGTCTTGTTTTATAAATCTGATTATGTGTTTGTCCCTCACAGTGGTCTAGGGATGCCCAAAGAGAAATATGACCCGCCTGATTCCAGGCGGATGTACACTATCATGTCCAGTGAGGAGGCAAACAGTGGGAAAAAATCCATCTGGGATGGGCTTGAAATAATTGGTATGTCTCAGTAAACCCTCTGATGAATATCTAAACTTTAAGATCACTTCTGCAATGAAAGTGAAACATATTAAAGAAACATTTATTTTGTTTATGTCCCAGGTAATGTTCGGAGTCTCAGCTCGGGCCTTTGGTCGCTCACGCACCTCACTGCTCTGCACCTCAGTGACAACTCTCTGTCACGCATCCCACCTGAAATTGCCAAGCTGCACAACCTTGTGTTCTTGGACCTGTCGTCCAATAAGATCAGGAGCCTGCCAGCAGAGCTTGGCAACATGGTGTCTCTCAGGTGAGCTACTTGGAGCAAAAGCCATATTATTCTTTCCATGGATCATTGGTTCCATTTAATGTGTTTGCAGTACAGGAGGGAAAAGATGGGAAAAGGTCCTTAACGTTGTTATTAGCGCACTTGATGAAACTAGATCACTCCCGTCAGGCTTACCACGGTTGTGGAAAGTCAGGGAATTTTAAAGTTTTTGAACAGTAAGATTTTTTTTTTTTTAATGTTTTTTACAGAAGTCTCTTCTGCCCACCAAGCCTGCATTTATTTGATCCAAGGTACAGCAAAAACAGTGCAGTTCTGAAATATTTGTACTATTTAAAATAACTGCATTCTATTTGAATATATTTTAAAATGCAGTTAATTCCTGTGATTTCAAAGCTGAATTTTTAGCATTGTTACCCCTTCAGTCTTCAGTGTCACATGATTCTTCAGAAATCATTCTTATATTCTGATTTGCTGCTCGAAAACATTTATTATTATTATGTTGGAGTCAGCTGAGTAGAGTTTTTTCAGGTTTCTGAGTAGAAAGTTTAGAAGAACAGCATTTATCTGAAATAAATGTCTTTATCATCACGTTTGATCAATTTTAAAGCATCCTTGCTAAATAAAAAAAAAAATAATCATGAAAGGATCATGAACAAAAATGTACTTAACTGTTTTAAATATTGATGATGATAAAAATAACAAAAATATTTACTGAACAGCAAATCAGCATATTAGAATGATTTCTGATCCTGTGACACTGAAGACTGAAGTAATGATGCTGAAAATTCAGCTTTAATCACAGCAATAAATGTTAAAATATATTCAAATAGAAAACAGTTATTTTAAATAGTTAATATTTCAGAATTTTACTGTTTTTGCTGTACTTTGGATCAAATAAATGCAGGCTTGAGCAAAAGAGAATTCTATTAAAAAAAAAACATAAAAAATCTTACTGTTCACAAACTTTTGACTCATAGTGTATTTGTGATGTTTATTTATTTTTTTTTATCTTTATTTTTCCCTTCTATTATTGTCTTACTATATTCTGTAGTCTGTAGTAAAAAAGTGCTTTTTAAATATATTTCAGTTTTACTTTAACTACATTAGTTAATATGAACAGTACTTTTACAACATTTATTGATTTTTAGTTCATTTCAAACATTTTTTAACATGTTTTTAAAATCAGAAGTGTTGTTAAATGTATCCAATGTATTGAAGTTTTATTGTTTTTTTTTTTTTTTTGTTTTTTCCTTTCTTGTTTCTTTTTTTAGTTTAGCATCAAGTACTCTGCTGACTGGTGTGTTGTTAGTTAACATTTGTTTCATGGTTTCCAACAGGGAACTGCTTTTAAATAACAACCAGTTGCGGGTTCTGCCATTCGAATTGGGGAAATTGTTTCAGTTACAAACACTGGGGTTGAAAGGTGAGTCATCATTTGTTTTGGTAATTGAGCTCCTCACTGGGTAGAGAATGTTTTCTACTGACTTTTTTGGTGTGTCTCCACAGGCAATCCACTCACTCAAGAAATTATGAGCCTCTACCAGGAGCCAGATGGTACCCGGCGACTGCTGAACTACCTTTTGGACAATCTTGCTGGTGCTATCAAGCGCAGTAAGTGTCATTGGCCAAGTAACTGTTTAGGACTTGTCCATGTCTGTTTTTTGCTGTAGTATCATGGACTGTTGTCCAAGGTTATTAATAGTGCTGAGCGATCTATCAAAAATTCACAGTATATGGAAGATTTTTTTTGTTGTTGTTGTTGTTGATTTAATGCAAAATTTAAAGTACTGTCATTTGATGATTATGTGTAAAAAAATGTTGGCCTTTGTTACAATTATTATTATTATTTTTTTATTATTATTATTATTATTATTATTATTATTATTTATTTATTTTTTTTTATTTAAGTTTTGTTAATATGCATCTTATGCTCACCAAGACTGCATTTATTGTTATTATTTATTGGTAAAAAAACATAAATATTGTAAAATATTATTTCAATTTAAAACAAATGTTTTCTATTTTAATACCTTTTAAAATGTAGTTTATTTCTGTGATGGAAAGCTGACTTTTCAGCAGTCATTACCACCGTCTTTAGTGCCACATGATCCTTCAGAAATCATTTGTTTTTATAGTAGTAATTATTATATACCATATTATATAATCATTACACTTTATTATAATTATCAATGTTGAAAACAGGATTATTTCATGACTAAGAAGTTCAAAAGAACAGCATTTATTTGGCATTTTTTTGTAACATTATAAATGTTATTACTGTCATGTTTGATCAAATGAATGCCTGCGTGCTGAATAATAGTATTAATTTTAATAATAGTATTATTTTAAATAGTATTATTTTATTTTTTTAGAATCTGGGTGTGACTTTTTTTTTTTCTTCCTATAAAATGTTTTAGCTTTGCACAGCAGTATTTTGTTTTTAGCCTGTTTAGATTCACAATCAATTCTAAATTCACGCTTATTTCAACCTTCTTTTTAAATATCTATTAAGAAATGCACAGCTGATTCAAATTATCCTGAAATACATATGCTTTGCCTTGTCAGTCCCAACAGAGCCACCTCCGTCCAGGTCCTGGATTGTGCTGCAGGAGCCTGAAAGGACAAGACCAACAGGTGGATGTTCTTTAAAAATAGTGGAACGTAATTCAAAATCTTAGGATACTTTGCCTGATCCTTCTTTATCTTCTTTGCATCACCAGCCCTGTTAACTGTAATGTGCTACAACGTGCTGTGTGATAAGTATGCCACACGCCAGCTCTACGGCTACTGCCCATCCTGGGCCCTTAACTGGAGCTACAGGAAAAAGTCCATTATGCAGGAGATCCTCAGCTGCAATGCAGATATTATTAGCTTACAGGTAAAAAAAACTTACCTTAACCTTAAATTACTAATGCAGTCCTAATTTGCTTTTGTGTTTGCTTTTTAGTTTTACAGCAAAATGTGCAATATCTCAGATCACTCAAAAATGATAACTGTAATATGTTATATATATATATAATTTTTTTATTTTTTTTTTCTAATTGTGTTTCACATTGTAAGCCACTGATAACCTTTTGGTGTGTTTGAGTATGCGTGTCGTATTAGATTAAGTGCTTTCCTTGTGTTTTGTTTATTTAAAGGTCACTTTTTTTTTTTTTTTTTTTTTTTTTTTTTTAAGTTTAGTGATGCACAACAGGTAGCTCTGAATAGTCAATGCATGTATACCCCTACAGCTCTGTTTGTCAGATTTATTTAGTGTGCTGTGTCATGTGCAGGAAGTGGAGACAGAGCAGTATTACAACTACTTCCTTGTGGAGCTGAGTAAACAGGGATACGATGGATTCTTCAGCCCAAAATCCCGGGCCAGAACCATGTCTGAATCAGACAGGAAACATGTGGATGGATGTGCAATATTCTACAAGACTGAAAAGTGAGTACAATCACACATTAATAGGTTGAGAAGTGTGGTGTCAGACTCTGTCTGAGAGGTTTATTTTAGTGTTGTTTTGAATGAACACATGGAACCAGATTTTTTTTTGCTGTTAGGTTCAGCATGGTGCAGAAACACACAGTAGAGTTTAACCAGCTGGCTATGGCCAATTCAGAGGGTTCAGAAGTGATGCTGAATCGGGTCATGACCAAGGACAACATTGGGGTGGCTGTGTTGCTGGAGCTAAAGAATGAGTTAATGGAGTTGTCATGTGAGTATCTGCACAATTACATATATATATATATATTTTTTTTTTTTTTTTTTCCCCCATTGTGACATTACTTTTGTGAGAGTTAAGCATCCTCTTGCTCTTAGTCACTTTACCATAATGCAAAAAGAAATCTTATATTAATGGATTTTTAAAACATTGCCATTAATTTGTACTGCAATATAGTAAAAAAGGTTATACGATAATTTACAGTTGTGTTTGGGGTCAGTATGATGTTTTTGTTTTTTAATTAATAAATTAACTACTTGAATAAACTAATACTTTTAATTAGCAAGGGCACATTCAATTGATAAAATGTGACATTAAAAATGTTTACTTCGAAAAAAAAAAAAAAAAAATTAAATATTAAAAAAATAATCCTCTTTCCAAAATCAGCTTTGCAATCACAGGGAAAAAAATTACATAAAAATAAATGTAATATTTCACAATATTACTGTTTGGTAAAGGTTATACAGTCTTGGTGAGTATAAGAGATTTTTAAAAACATAGTTCTGTTAATTTAGTGAAATTTACTGCAGTATTTCTAAAGTATTTCTGCATTACTGCATGTCTGTGTGTATCACAAATATAATGCTACAAGACAAAAATGACAAAAGGCAATCTAATTTCTGCGTAAGATGTGTAATTTATTGTAATATTCATAGTTTATACTGTATTTCACTACCCTAAGTGAAGGCTGCATTATGCTCGTCTAGTCAGGTTTTAATTGAAAATGTCTTTATAAAACAGTTTTTTTTACCTATCTGCCTACAGCAGGTAAGTCTATCCATGGTATGGAGAAACAGCTCCTACTAGTGGCTAATGCTCACATGCACTGGGACCCAGAATATTCTGACGTGAAGCTGGTGCAGACCATGATGTTCCTGTCAGAGGTGAAGAATATCATAGACAAAGCCTCCCGCAGTCTGAAGCTTTCCTCTGTGTCTGGAGAAACCAACAGCATCCCTTTAGTGCTTTGTGCCGACCTCAACTCACTTCCTGACTCGGGTAAGCCTTCTTAAAGCTACAGACATACAACATGTTTTCTGTTTTGTGTTGATACGGGTGTTTTTTGAGTCTTGAAACAGATGATTGACTGTTGTGAGTAACAGAAAGAACTACTTTCTTGCACATTGTGACATGCTCTTGGTTACCTCAGCAAAGTGTAGTCATGAAATTCAGTCATAAAAATGGAATTTACAGTGTAATGCTGAATGTGGCAAATTTTTAGATGAATTAAACGTAGGGCTGTAGAGTTAAGCAAATTTAAATAAGTTTTTTTTTTTTTTTAAATGTTTTATGAATTTGATTCATTGGTATGCTGACCAGAAAAAAATTGTTTTAAATTTTAATAAATTGTTTTAGAAATTGTGTAAATTTATTAGACATACTTCTTGATTACTAAAGTTTAATTTAATAATTTAAACAGAATTCAGAAAAAATAAAATGGAAAAAAATAAAACAGACTTCATTGGGCCCTAATCAGCAGCAGAAAATTACTTCTAGAGACAGGATTTTTGTAAAATTTGCTTTTTTTTTTTTTTTTTTTTTTTTTTTTTTTTTGATCAAGCACTGATGAAACAAAATAAGGCCAACTACATTTATTAAAGGATTAGTTTTAAAGTAATTCAGGTTGATTTTTGATTTATTGTTGTCTTTGAATCATCTTTTCAATAGTATCCTCTCAGCTGCAGTAGATACAGGTATATGGGTCAGATGTGTTTAATGTTTTAAATCTGACTGTAGGTGTAGTGGAGTACCTGAGCACAGGTGGGGTGGACTGCACACACAAAGACTTCAAGGAGCTGCTCTACAGTGACAGCCTAACCAACTTCAACTGCAATGGCAAAAACGGCACATCTAATGGGAGGATCACACATGGTTTCAGGCTGAAGAGTGCCTACGAGAATGTGCTCATGCCTTACACCAATTACACTTTTGACTTCAAGGTACATACATGGAGCTCAAAGTGACAGCAATTGTTTACAGTTTACAAGTAGCCATGTCAAATACTTTTAATAATCTACATTGTCAATGTCATTGCCTATTTTTGTTCCTAAATCTCTAAGTCTGCTATTGCACTTATACACTCTAAAAATGCTGGGTTAAAAACAACCCAACTTAGGTTATTAGTCAACCTAGTGCTAGGTAAATATTAGACAGAACACATGCTGGGTTATTTTGACTGAGCTGGTTGGGTTAAATGTTTTTACCCAACATGCTGGGTTGTTTTATTTAGGTCAGCTATTGTTTAAAAAATTATTATATTGCTGGCTTAAAATGGGCTGGAAATTAAAAATCACACAGAATTATAGAGGCAACTGTTTCGTTGGAGACAGGCTCAACCCAGTATTTAATAACTCATCAAAAATGACCCAGCAGGCTAAACCCAGCATTTGGGTTAAACAAAATAACCCAACTTATTTAAAGAGCAGAAAAACTACCAGGCACCTGGGTAAAAATATTAAAAACAACCCAAGTAAAGGACCCAGCAGGCTAAACCCAGCATTTGGGTTAAAAAAAAACAACAACAACAAAGCATTTTTTAGAGTGCAGAAAAACTACCCGGCACTTGGGTAAGAATATTTAAAAACAACACAATTAAAGGAACCAGCAGGCTAAACCCAGCATTTGGGTTAAAAAAAATAACCCAGCATTCTTTAGAATGCAGAAAAACTACCCAGCACCTGGGTAAAAATATTAATAACAACCCAATTTAAGGACCCAGCAGGGTGAACCCAACATTTGGATAAAAAATAAGCCAGCATTTTTTAGTGAAGTTATGACACAAAAATGACATTGCAAACATGTCACATTGTACTATTTCTTGGTCTGATGTCTACCGTAACCATAGCAAAAAGAATAAAAAAAGCTCTTGTTGTGTGATTCCCCGATGTATGCTCTTAACTCCCTTTTTTTTTTTTTTTAAACCCAATTTAGGGTGTCATTGACTACATCTTCTACTCCAGACCACAACTGAACGTGCTGGGCGTCCTCGGGCCTTTGGATACAAACTGGCTCCTGGAGAACAATATCAGTGGTTGCCCACACCCTCACATCCCCTCAGATCACTTCTCCCTGTTTGCACAACTGGAGTTGGTCCTGCCTTATCCTCCCCTTCTCAATGGAGTCCACTTAGCTGGACACAGGTAGTGAGCCCTCCTGGCCACTGGTGGCGCTGCAGAGTCAGTTCGTATAAATTTTTCTGAAAACGATAAAACCTCTAAGCAATTTAATATATGTATTGCTTAATATATATATAATCATTTTTTTCCCTTCTATCTTTATTAATTTTTAGGGTCCAACATGTTCCTTTTTGTCAGGGAGTTTTTTTCTATTTGTTATGCTGTAGATTTTATTTTTGTTGAATCATTCCCTGCCATAGGCTGATGTATTATCATACTTTTTTTTTTTTTTTTTTTTTTTTTTTTTTTTTTTTTTTTTTGTTGGGCATAGCTTGTGTGCATGAAGAGTCCAAACTGTAAGAGGAGGGCAACTCACTTGGTCACGCACTCAAAGAAATGACAGACAGTTTTAATTCTTTATAGTCAGACCTTAATACTAAAAACCAGCCATTGCTGCAAATTCTGATCCAGCAAATAAGCATCAATTTGAACATGTTCACTCGGACTTGTACATGAATTTAATTTCACACACACTTACATAACTCAACTTTGGATGTGTGACCAAAGTGTTTTACACGCCAAACGTATTACGTAAAATCAGTCTCCGAGAGCTTTTCCACTTGTGCGGTGCTGAAACTCGCTTTACATCGGTGCTTCATCTCCTGATGTTTTAATTCTCCCATCAATGGTGCAATATTCAGAACGTTTCAAACGTTCTAAGCGAGGGCACTGTTACAGAATGTTTTTAAACGAGCTTCGACAAACATTAAAAAAAGCACTTATTTGTCTCCTCCCTCAGGTGGGAGTTGGAAATGTGCGAGCTTAATCGTGCTAAATGTAAACCAAATTATTTTAAATGTCTCGATTCAGCGGCACTGCTTTTTGCACACTATTGTTTTAACCCGCTCTATGGCAGGCTCTCTTTGTTTCTTTGTACGACAGGCTATGTGAATAATTTAAACTGCGCTTGATCTCACTGTGGTTCTAAACGGGAGGTTTTTATTAGAAAGGGAGGTTTTATATGAGAAGACTAACCAGGGAGTCTTTTAACCAGCGATTTCTCACTGTATCGGATTGAAAAGGATTTCCCATACCTTTTCATCCTCTCATTACACACGTACACACATCCTGGAAAGATCTGTAGCACTGTTCTTAAGGCTAGTAATGTTCTGACCACCTTCTATATTGTATCCTCCCAGGTCTTTGTATAAAATGTAATCAAATATCTGTAAATTGACAGATTTAGGCTTGACCTGATTGTATATGAGCCACATGCAAGAATACCTTTTTTAAAAAAATGTTTTCTTTTTGTACTAAGAATAAATTATGATCCAAATTCAGAAAATTTAAGATTGTATCGTAAGCTACATTTTTATCAAAACTAATCAAATCTTACCAGCTTGTATAAAAGACAAAGAGGTTGTTCCTGGTTCTCGCTGCCATACTTTTGCACTCATCGCTCATTTTGCACTCTTTTTTTACTATAGTAATTTATTTCTTTTGTAAATTTCAGAATACGTGCTTTTCTTGTCCATCCAATCATTCATCTCAAGCTATTTTCCAGCGCGTCTCGCTGTCGTATACGTAAAGGGAGGGGAATCGCGAAGCTCCGTAACATGCCATCTGTCTATATGAAGTCAAATCATTAACACTCCTGCCATTCCTATATATTGTGGAGAGAAAAAAAGATGGAAATTCAGTAGTTTCTTATTAGATTGCATTGTGCATCTTCATCTTTAAGCTCGAAGAGTCTTAAGAAATCAGGTATTAAGAATGTTCTCTGCATTTTATTCCAAATTTTTAAACATTTATAATTTTTGCACTACAACACCAAACAGTCCAGACTGTGTACAATCCGATATACTTTAATTTTTGATATTCATATTATATGGCCATAATCTTCCATGTGTAGTGCCAGTTTGATGTGTTCTTCTGAAGCCAATTGTAAATTGATCTCCATAACCTTTAGTTCAGAGCCTTTGGACCAAATTACATCTCTGAGGCTTGTAAATGATGTCTGGCAGTGGTCTGTTAGTAGTTAGGTGTTTAGCACTTAATGCATTTTGGTTGAGTAAACTGATGTCAGCATGACCATCACACGTTCGACATGTCACAAATCGGTTTCTATCAACTATGCAGCAGTATCGCTTTTATGTCTTGCTTTGTTTTTAGCAGTAAGAACCAGAGCAGTCTTTTGTTATTCGGGGCCTCTTCACTATTTTCTTCTGCGTTTTCTTTTGTCTTAAGTGACTATGAATTGTTAATGGTATTCTAGTTGAAATGAGATTAGTTTTTGTAAAGTGTGAATAAAATGTGTATTGGATATTTCCTTTCTACAAAACAAACAAACTGTGTTTTGTGTGTGTGTATATAATGAATTCTCCAGCATTATTGGTGATTCTGTTTTTGGGTTAACGATCCGTTTCACAATTATTTGTCCTATAACATATTTGCTTCTCTGACTGAATGGTAGAAAGATGTGAAGTTGGTGGCCACAGACTGATAATGTTAAAGCGTTCCTTTTGTTAGTAGACTAGTTTGTGATGTTTCATGTCGTGATGGAGAGCTGTTTGATACCAGGTGTTGGAGATGGTGGTGTCTTGCTTAAATTGAGCCGTATGGTGAAGTATATGACTTGATACCAGTGCTCAGTGATAAGTGCTCGAAAAAGAAATATTGGAAATGGAAACTAAATTCAGAGACCTTTGTATTTAAAGGAGAAGTCCACTTCCAGAACAATAATTTACGAATAATGTACTCACCCCTTGTCATCCAAGATGTTTGTGACTTTCTTTCTTTCTTCAATTGTAAATAAATAGTTTTTTGAGTTAACATTTCAGGATTTTTCTTCATATAATGGAATGCTATGGTCCCCCGAGTTCGAACTTCCAAAATGCAGTTTAAATGCGTCTTCAAACGATCCCAAATGCAGTTGTAAACTAATCCCAGCCGAGGAAGAAGGGTCTTATACAGCGAAACGATCAGTTATTTTCATTAAACAAAATAAAATTTAAATAATTTTTAATCTCAAATGCTCGTCTTGTCTTTCTCTCCCTGAACTCTGTGTATTCTGGCTCAAGACAGTTAGGGTATGTCGAAAAACTCCAATCGCATTTTCTCCCTCAACTTTCAAAATCATTTCAAAATCATCCTACATTGCTGCAGAAGTACCGACCCAGTCTTGGGTCGTGACCATGCAAAGAAGGTCAAACACCCTTAACAAAAAAGGCAAAAGGTAAAATATAGAACGAAAGTTGAGGGAGAAGATGAAATGGGAGTTTTTCGACATACCCTAACTGTCATGAACCGGAAAAAGAGTTCAGGCAGAGTAAGACAAGATGAGCATTTGACATTAAAAGTATATAAATTGTATTATTTGTATGGTAATAACCAATCGTTTCGCTAGATAAGACCCTTCTTCCTCAGCTGGGATCGTTTGCAACCGCATTTAAACTGCATTTTGGAAGTTCAAACTCGGGGCACCATTGAAGTCCACTATATGGAGGAAAATGCTGAAATGTTTTCCTCCAAAAACAATTTCTTCACGACTGAAGAAAGAAATGACATGAACATCTTGGATGACAAGGGGGTACATTATCTGTATTTTTTATTTTTTATTTTTTTTCTTCTAGAAGTGAACTTATCTTTAAACTGTTTCAAATTCATCCTTCCCAAACATTAAATGAAGAAATCCTATTTTTTTTTTTTTTTTTTTTTTGGTACTACACATTGAACATTCATGCTTAAACTATTGAGAAACTGCAATTAATGGATCAAGTGTTTCTGTCCTTCCATCTTTTATTATTTTTTATTACCTCTTGCTTTCTTTCTGCTTTACCCTTTATATTCTAAACTTTTCCAGCCTTTGTTTTTTAATACTGAATACCTGCTGCAATAAAATTGATAGATTAGCTGGACCTTTTTGATTTTTACCTCAGAACACTTATGTTTCGTAGAGGCCAATGACCTTTTGTAGTAGTTTCTCTGTGACTAACACTGTACATACTGTCATGAGCCATCATGTAGTACATGGGATCAACTCTTGTTTACCATTCAAGATAAAGCCAGCAGAGATATACATCCATAATTTAAAAAAAGAAAAGAAAAAGGTTTTTGCGATATTCAATGAATGTTCTAATAAAATCCAAAAAAGGCAGCTCTTAAAAAAAACAAATCTCTGGAAAAGAATGGTAAACAACTATTTTCTGTCTGTTCTCTGTATTCTTAGTTCTAGAGATCTGTACATAGAGGTTCCTTTACACTAATGTATTTTCCTATCTATGGTTGATAATAAATTCTTTCTGCTTCATGACCTGTTGTACGTTCTTTTAATCTGCAGGAAAGTCTTTGTGGAATTACAAAATGCAGTATGCTACTTATAGGTCAGGCTGCTTTCATATACTTAAAGGTTTAATAGTGTTTTGCAGCACTTTCATATGTGTTCTTCTTATGAGGTTTAATGAGATGTTATCCACAAGGTGGTGCCATGTGAACAGAAGGACCTCAGCAGGCCTCTACCACACATTCAAGAGTTACAAATATGAGCTGAGAACACAAAACGGACCACTAAATGGCTCTAAGCAGCACTCATGCTTGAATGTAGTCAATGTTCCATCATGTCGTATACATTTCTTTTAGTCAAATGAGAATTTTTTTTTTTATGGCTGTTTTAGTTAAAATGTGCAAAATAACGTTGGACTGTAAAAGACTAAATGAAATGTGTGTAAATGCGTATATACAGTTGTGCTCATACGTTTACATACGACTTTCAGAATATGCAACATTTAGCAAAATGCGAGGGATCATGAAAATTGCATATTATTTTGTATTTATTACTGTGCTGTACAAGCTATTTGAAATTTGAAATATGTGAAATACAAAATAACATGCAACTTTCATGATCACTGGTGTTTTGTTAAAATGATTAACATTTTGCATATTCTGCAAGTGGTATGAAAACTCACAAGCATAACTGTATATAACAATTTATTAATTTACACATTACTGAACATTTTTAGCATAGACAAAACACAGCATTCCTTGTGAAAACCAGGCTCCTGAAAAAAAGCTTATGAGCATATTAAAGCAGCACCTATTTAGTGAAAGTACTGTGTGAATTACTTTGAGGCTTTACATTTTTTTCTGTTTTAGAGATTGTTTACGTTACTGCAGTTGCATTACATGAATTGTGATGATATAAAAATGCAATTCAGAGAAAAAAAGTCACAATTGTGAGATATAAACTTGTAATTCTGAGGAAAAGCATGAGGAAAAGCAAGGAAAAAGGCAGAATTGTAAGATATAAACTTGCAATTCTGAGAAAAAGTCACAATTGCAAGGAAAAAAGTCAGAATTGTGAGATATAAACTTGCAATTCAGAGAAAAGTCAATTGTGATCAAGTTTGAATTGTTAGATATAAACGCAATTCTGAGAAATAAGTGACAATTGCAAGAAAAAGGTCAGAATTGTAAGATATAAACTTGCAATTCTGAGAAAAAGTCACAATTGCAAGGAAAAAAGTCAGAATTGTGAGATATAAATTCGCAATTCCAAGAGAAGTCAATTGTGATCAAGTTTGAATTGTGAGATATAAACATGCAATTCTGAGAAAAAAGTCACAATTGCAAGAAAACAATCAAAATTTAGAGATATAAACCTGCAATTCTGAGGAAAAAACGTGACAGTTGCAAGGAAAAAAGACAGATGCAAAACCAGCTAAATCCATCTGACGTCTTTCTTTTAAAAATGCATTTTTATCAGGCTCAAATGTATAGGTTTCTATGTAAGTACCGGTACTTCTGATTGGGCTGAGGCTGGTATTTTAGCGAGTTTGAAGAAAAAGTATTTGATGGACGTGTAATATGTGTCGAGAGCATTCACTCAGTATCATCTCATTTTTGACTGAAATGGCTTTTAGCTGGTTTTGCATCTGAACAAAAAAAATTGACTCTTCATATATAAACTTGCAATTCCGAGAAAACTTAATTGTGATAAATTTTGAATTGTGAGATGTAAACTTGCAATACTGAGAAAAAAGTGAGAATTGCAAGCAAAAAGTCAAAATTTAGAGATATAAACTTGCAATTCTAAGGGGTAAAAAATGACTGTTGTAAGATATAAACTTGCAATTCTGAGGAAAACCATGACAACTGCAAGAAAAAAGTCAGAATTGTAAGATATACACTTGCAGTTCTGAGAAAAAAGTCATAAATGTGTGATATAAACAATTCTGAGAAAAAAAGTCATAATTGTAAGATATAAACATGCAATTATATATATAAAAAAAAATGCATGAGGAAAAAAGTCACAATTGAGAGAAAAGTCAATTGTGAGATAAAACCTCACAATTCTGAGGAAAAAAGGTCATAATTGCAAGATATAAACTCATTCTGAAGAAAAAAAGAGACAATTGCAAGAAAAAAGTCAATTGTGAGATATAAAGGCAATTCTGAGAGAAGTCACAATTGAAAGGAAAAGAAGGGTGCTCTGCATTTAACCCATCCAAGTGCACACACACACACACACACACCGTGAACACACACAGTGGGCAGAAACTCGAAATTCTGAGGTTAAAAAGTCACAATTGCAAGATAGAAACTCACAATCGTGAGATATAAACACGCACTTCTGAAAGTCATAATTGCAAGAAAAAGTCTGATTGTGAGATATAAACTTGTAATTCTGAGGAAAAAATCACAATTGTGAGATATAAATGCAATTCTGAGGAAAAAGTCACAATTGTGAAATATAAACAATTTGGAGGAAAAAAGTCACAATTACGAGATTCTGAAGGAAAGTCAGCGAGAAAAGTCAGAATTGTGAGATAAAAAGTCACAATTACCTTTTTTTTTTTTAATTCAGTGGTGGAAACGGGCTTCCATAGTGCACACATGCATATATCTAAAATATATATAAATAAAAAATGAATAAAGTGAAAAAAGTGTGTTTGTATTGTAAATATAGTTTACACTGTGGCAAGTGTGTGCATATGTTCCTATGCCTACATTTTTTTTTTCTTAGAAGTTGGTTTCTTTGTCAGTATCTAAAAGAGCATTTTGTCTTGTTTTAAATCATTATGAGATGTTGTTTGCGTGTTGATACATTTAAAATTTTTCTTGGTCTTGGATGTTTTTGTCAGGAATTAAGTTGTGAAGATTTACACCGGCCTAGAGCGGCAGTGATTTTAGCAATCTTTTCAGACACTTTTTTTATTACTCATCCGTGGAGGTTTCACAGCATCCAAAATGAACTGTGGCATATCTTTTTCCGAGCAGCTTTCAGCGCTATTCTTCTCTCGCTTTGGCAGTGATATGTCTGCACAAAAAAAGAAGTCGCTCGCTTTACCTGCTTAAAACCAGTGCATTAAATTAGTTAAATCACAAAATCAAATGCACTGATCTGACCCACAGCATCTAGTGCCTGAGGAGCATAAAATAACCCTGAATTACACACAATTAAATTGCCCTGACAGCAGTTTAATAATCATGAAGGTTAAAAAGAAAATCAGACATCATATCTAGCAAAGTATATGATGAGCACTAAGTTCTCATGGGAAATCACTTAAAATTGACTGCAATTAAACTCTGCAAATGAAGCTCAGTGCTGTTGTAATTTTCATGATTGTTGGAGCCAAGCTAAATCCACTCTCTTTATTAATGGTCAAGTAAAGGCACGTGATAGTTGATGCTTTCATTTCGTCTTTCCCAGTTTTTTTCATCTCACAGCAGTAGGCCTGTATAGATGGCTGGAGAGTCCAGTGTTTGGGCCTGCTGGTTATTGCACTGACGTGGCAGAGTTCAAAATCTTGCTAAGTGTTAGCAGATGTGTCACGCTCGTTAGCATCCTTTCTCTTTCCTCGGATTACGACAACGCCGTTGCACCTGACCACAGTTCACTCAAAGGCCTGTGGAAAACATGACTGACTCGCTTTGTGTGATTTACTGGTCTCAAAGAGCTGCTGCAGACATAAAGCAAACAGCAAACAAGGCCAGGAGCAATGAGAAGCCAAAACTAACTTAGCTTTGATGTGTCTTAGAAACTACTGGCTATTTCACACTACTGTTCAAACTTTATATTGAGTATTTTTTTTTTAAAGAAATTAATAATACTTTTAGTCAGCAAGGATGCATTACAATGAACAATAATGACAGTAAAGACATTCATAATGAGGAGTATTTTTTTTTAAATGTCTAAAAATCCTTGTCTCTTGTTTAAGAAATCAGAATATTAGAATAATTTCTGAATCATGTGAATGATGCTGAAAATTCAGCTTTGCCATATTTTAAAATATATTAAAATAGAAAAACATTATTTTAAATGGTAATATTTCACAATATTACTGTTTTTACTGTAGTTTTAAACCAAATAAAGGCAAACTAAGTAAGTTTGGGAATTTTGTTTTTAATTAAACCTTACTGAACTTTTACATTTTTAATTTGTTGTTTTAGATATTATATTTTAATTGTCGTTTCAAATATTCTGATCAAATATCTATTGAAATTGTTTTATTTTCTAGTCTTCCTATTATTTTATTTTATTTTATTTTCTTTGACTAAATTTCTTTTGAATTTTTTTTTTTGCCCTAGCCTTCCTGTTTAATTTTTTTTGTCTCTGATCAAATATTTTTTGAAAGTGTTTTTTTTTCTAGTCTTCATATTTTTATTTATTTTATTTTTTTTGGTCAAATATCTTTTAAATTTGTTTTCTGTTTTTTTTCCCCTAGCCTTCTTATTTAATTTATTTTATTTTATTTTATTTTATTTTATTTTATTTTATTTTATTTTCTGCTCAAATATCTTTTGAAATTGTTTTCTTTTTTTCTAGTCTTCCTATTTTTATTTTATTTTATTAATTTTATTTTATTTTCTCCGATCAAATATCTTTTGAAATGTTCTTGTTTTTTTCCTAGTCTTCCTATGTTTAATTTAATTTAATTTAATTATATTAATTTAATTTAATTTATTTTTATTTAATTTTTTTCTGATCAAATATCTTTTGAAATTGTTTTCTGTTTTTTTTTTCAAGTCTTCCTATTTTATTTTATTTTCTCTGATCAAATATCTTGATTTTTTTTCTATAATTTATTTTTTTCTGATCAAATATCTTTTGAAATTGTTTTCTGTTTTTTTTTTCAAGTCTTCCAATTCATTTTATTTTATTAATTTTATTTCATTTTATTTTCTATGATCAAATATCTTGAAATTATTTTCTGTTCTTTTTCTAGTGTTCCAATGTTCTTATTTTATTTTGTATTATTTTATTTTTCTGATCAGACATCTTTTGAAATTTAGTCTTTTTCCCCCTAGCCTTCCTATTCATTTTATTTTCTTTGATAAAATATCTGTTTTTTCTAGTCTTTTTATTTTATTTTTTATTTTTTCAAATTGTCTGTATATATCCAGGGAACCAGATGATACAATGCTTGCAGATTTATAATTGTACAAATACTTGTACAAAAGTTTTTTCCTCCAAACAATATTTAAGAAATTGTATTAATATTATACAAAGTGTCTAAAATTCCTACTGAACAACTACCTGAAATGAACTCCAACTGCAATATTGTAATGAGTATCTCTAGGGTCACAAATGGCATTTGTCAGTGATGCTAATAAATGTTAGGCAGACGAAAAGGTCTTATTTTTAATTATCAGCGTTGAGGATGCTGCCTTTCTCATGATGGCTCTGGTATGCCGTTGTCTTGGTAAGGAGGGCCACCTGAACTTTCAGGGATTAGCCGTTGTCAAGGGTGAGCCAGGCAGACTTGCTCTCCACGGCAACCATGAAATTAGATGTGAAATACAAGGGTTTAGGTAGCCTTGACGACCACAAACAACAGCTGAGGCTTTAAGGGGCTTCCAGTGGCGCGACGCCTTTCCTCCGAGTGCTTAAATGTCTCATCTTCACAATGAGCCCCCTTCCATTTCTTCGTTATGACAGATAAGAGGCCCAGTGGTGGTCTTCAAGCTAACCTACCGTTAATTCATCTTTTTTGACTCATCACCGTGTCATTTTTTCTGCCCATCCTCCATAAAGGAATAGTTCATCCAAAAATGAAAATTCTGAAATCTCACCCATAGGCTTACTTCCGCATTGAAGAATAAGGTGGATATGTCAAAAACCTAAGTTTGATCTGTTAATCCAATCAGGTCTCATCAGAAAATTTCAAGTAAACCACTCAATTCATATGGATTAGTTTTACGATCTCTTAATGAACATTTTAAAGTGTCCAAAGTGGTAATTGCATTGAGGGACAGAAATCTTTCAGATTTCATTAAATATATCCTCATTTCTGTGAACATGAACAAAAGATGAACAAAAGTACGGGTTTGGATTGACATGAGGGTGAGTAACTAATTTTAAAATTTACATTTTTAACCCATAAATGCATTGATGTTTCTCCAATCATTATTACATATTCGGGTATTTAGCGACCTGGACCTATATGTCAAACACGGGTGGATCTCTAACTACTGCGATAGTATAAAACCCTTCTGATATTTTAAAAGAGAAGTCAACTTCCAGAACAACAATTTACAAAAAATTTACTCACCCTCTTTTCATTCAAGATGTTCATGTCTTTCTTCAGTCGTAAAGAAATTATGTTTTTTGAGGAAAACATTTCAGCATTTTTCTTCATATAATGGACGGATATGGTGCCCCGATTTTGAACTTCCAAAATGCAGTTTAAATGCGGCTTCAAACAATCCCAAATGCGGTTGTAAACAATCCCAGCCGAGAAAGAAGAACGATTGGTTATTTTAATAAAAATAATATAATTTATATACTTTTTAATGTCAAACGCTCATCTTATCTTACTCTGCCTGGACTGTTTTTGTTCCGGTTCATGACAGTTAGGGTATGTCAAAAAACTCCCATCTCATGTTCTCCCTCAACTTCGAAATTGTCCTATATCGCTGGTTTACCATTTTGTTAAGGGTGTTTGATCTTCTTTGCATGTTCACTTTGCAAAGACAGGGTCGGTACTTCTGCAGCGACATAGGATGATTTTGAAATGATTTTTGAAGTTGAGGGAGAAAATACGATTGGAGTTTTTTGACATATCCTAACTGTCTTGAACCAGAATACACAGAGTTCAGGGAGAGAAAGGCAAGATGAGCGTTTGAGATTAAAAAGTATTTAAATTGTATTTTTTTTAATGAAAATAACCAATCATTTTGCTAGATAAGACCCTTCTTTCTGCTGAATCTTTGAGCTGCTGCCGGGAGGTAAACATATCAAAAGTGCGTGCGGTATGAGTGTCTACGGTAGTTTGCGTTGGCCAAAACACACAAGAAAACATGTTGGGGAAAATATATTGTCGGCAATCACAGACATTCACATTTGGACTGGATTAGTTTTCTCAGATGATCACTAAGTTTGCCCAAAAACAGTAGGCAATTTGCACTGGAATTATTACAGAGGATGTTTAAAAAACACAGACGTGGCAGATTCGGACGGGATTAAAATCACAAAGTATGTCTGTGAAACACAAATTTCTCTAACGCCCCACTGTAAAACTAGTCACGTCCAAATAGGGCTTTACTTTAGACTTCTGATATAGGGTTTTCTGAGTGCACACATCCAAAGCATGTGCACAGAAAGTGGCTGTAAGGGAAGAATGGTCTTATCTAGTGAAACGATTGGTTATTTTAATTAAATAAATACAATTTAAATACTTTTTATTTTGGCAAAAATACGTGTATTTTGGCTCAAGACAGTTAGGATATGTTGAAAAATTCCAATCGTATTTTCTCCCTCAACTTCAAAAATCAATTTCAAAATCATCCTACGTCGCTGCAGAAGTACCGACCCAGTGCAAAGTGAACATGCAAAGAAGATCAAACAGCCTTAACAAAAAAGGTAAAACAGCAATATAGGACGATTTTAAAGTTGAGGGAGAACATGAGATAGGAGTGTTTCGACATACCCTAACTGTCATGAACCGGAACAAAAACAGTCCAGGCAGAGTAAGACAAGACGAGCATTTGACATTAAAAAGTATATAAATTGTAGTATTTTTATGAAAATAACCGATCGTTACGCTAGATAAGACCCTTCTTTCTCGGCTAGGATCGTTTACAACTGCATTTGGGATCATTTGAAGCCGCAATTAAACTGCATTTTGGAAGTTCAAAATCAGGGCACCTTATCAGTCCATTATATGGAGAAAAATGCTGAAATGTTTTCCTCAAAAAACATAATTTCTTTACGACTGAAGAAAGAAAGACATGAACATCTTGGACATTATATGTGAATCTTTGTTTTGGAAGTGGACTTCTTCTTTACATTCCCCTTAAGAAGTGAAATCAGATGCTCAGAAGGCTTACCAAAGCACAGTTACTGGGTTGTCCTTTTACACGTTTTCTGGGTTGGTAGATGCACCAGGACCTGATTATAGCACTTAAATTTGAAAAAGTCAGATTTTCATGATATTTTCATGATATTGTGGGTACTAGAAAAAAAATACTTATGCTGTTACATACCTCAGGCCGTTAGTGCGGTTTTCTTGTTATACTGTTTGTAATGACTAAATTGAGGAATACTATGAAAGTTTATGTACCTTTAAAAAATGAAAGAGGGAGAGGGTCGTGAATGATGTCCTGGGGCCACTAAAGACCCAAGGTATGCATTTAAAGGTAAACTCTCCTTTTAAAATCCCATTTCTGAATCCCTTGTGCATCTAGTTTCAAGTGATACAGGTGTGGACCGACGTGAGGGAGAATAAATAATGACAGCATGTTGATTTTTGGGTGAACTCTCCCTTTAATGGTCATTATTGAATTTCATGCAGTACATGTTGTTCTCATATGTATCGATCAGTGGAGTAGGCTTCATTTGATCTTTGGAAGGAACACACTGTTCTTCAGTCGTACCACAAGACTTCTCAGACGCTTATAGCTTTATACTACACATTAACATCAAGGTGGCAAACCACCCACCCACCCAAAACTATGCCTATGATATTGATCACCGGATTTGGCAGCAAATAGCACACAAATGGAGTTTGTTGGAGGATTTGATGTAGTTTCTATGGTTACCTAATGAGGGTCCTTTTAGGACACTGGAATTTGATTGGTTAAGTTCTATCCAGCCAAACCAAAAGAAGTGCTTGACTGTGATGTTTAGCCAGTGTGCAAACTGGACTGTTTTGGATAGCTGGCTACATTACAGTTCAAAAAATTTCTCAAAAAATGTTTTAATCTAGAAAAATGCAGTAATATTGTGATATATTACAAAAAACCCCAACATTTATACATTTATTGTCAACTGAAATGTTATTTCTAAAGTAAAACCAATGAATATGACATGACAAAATATTTAGATTTATGGGCCCTGATTAAAGCTTTAAAAAAATATATTCTCTGAGTATTCCAGATATTATAAAGAATGAGGTGATCAAGTTGTGTGCCAAAGTCTAACATGAGTCTAACGTATCTGCCAGATTTAATCACCCTAGTCACGACAGTCTGGAGGAAATTTTTTGAGTTATTGGACTATTTGGATCCAGTGTGAGACCAAATTTGGAAAGTGGGTTTTGCATAGTAGTTGGATACAGATTTTGACACCACCTATAAATAATGTGGTTTTCATTCACAGATTGCATGCAAAATTTCAGTGGATTTAAAGGCAGAATGCACTAACAAACTGATGTGAAAATATCTGAAAGCAGGTTTTCTCGTTCTGTATTAGAGACTACAGATGACTGTTTAGCATTCAGTCAGAGAGGCAAACAGCCACAAACCTCTGACACTTTCTACTGATTTCCAAGTTTCAGGGTCAGCTGTGTTTTCTAAACACTGGCCCACCATGTTTCAGTTACAGCTCTGGCTGCGCGTCTCCAGTCTGTTGTCTGTGTTCTTTGAGCCTGTCACTATTTTTTCAAGCATTAATGTGGGACAGATGTCATTGTTTTGGGTCCTTGCTCATCGCTGAAGCATTGTGCAGAAAGTTTTATTTGTTATTCAGATCCAAGGCCAGCTTTTTAACCCTGCCTTTGAAGAGAACGTTGTTTTCTCTCATGAATTTCGAACTATTATTAATTAAAACTCAACCATATAGGATATTTAGATGGAGAGCTTACACAAGTTTGTACACACTTGACTGAAACTGTCCGAACCTTAAAGGAGAAGTCCAACAATTCACAAATAATTTACTCACCCCCTTGTCATCCAGGATGTTCATGTCTTTCTGTCTTCACTTGTAAAGAAATTATGTTTTTTGAGGAAAGCATTTCAGGATTTTTCTTCATATAATGGACTTCAATTGTGCCCCCGATTTTGAACTTCCAAAATGAAGTTTAAATGCAGCTTCAAAGGGCTCTAAACGATACCAGCCGAGGAAGAAGGGTCTTATCTAGTGAATTGATCGGTAATTTATTTTGGAAATTTTAGTAATATTTTTTAAATATTTTTACTTTTTTAAAACAACTGCTTTCTATTTGAATATTTTTTAAAATCTAATTTATTCCTGTGATCAAAGCTAAATTTTCAGCACCATTATTCCAGTCTTTAGTGTTACATGATCAAATCATTCTAATATGCTAACAGTTCAGTAACTTCTTTTCATGACTCTTTGATGAATAGAAAGAATCTGAAATAAAAAGCTTTTGCAACATTATACACTATTCAAACCATTCAAAAGCTTGGAGTCAGTATAATTTACTGTTCTTTTGAACTTTCTATCATCAAAGAAACCTTAAAAAATTCTACTCAGCTGTTTTCAACATAATAATAATAATAATAGATGTTTTTGAGCAGCAAATCAGAATATTATAATGATTTCTGAAGGATCATGCGACTGGAGTGATGATGCTAAAAATTCAGCTTTGAAAATCGCAGGAAAATGTAGCTTTGATCACAAACATAAAAATATATTCAAATAGAAAACAATTATTTTAAATAGTAAATATTTCAAAATTGTACATTTTTTGTGCTTTGGATCAATTAAATGTAGGCTTGGTGAGCAAAAGAGACTTCTTTAAAAAATGAAAAATCTTACTGTTCAAAACTTTTGACTGGTAGTGTATAATAGAACTATAGCATTTTTTTTACATGATTTTTCAACATTCTTATAATTTATGAATAATAAGGAGAATATGTATAATAAATATTCAAATGAACTCTATAATATACTGAAAATTTACATTTTATTTTTAATTTTTAAGGTAAGATGGCGTTACTTTTAACATTTTTAGTTACTGTTTAATTCATTTACTTTTAATGACTTTACTAAAATGTGAAAAATATTGAAAGAATAATCATCTTTTTTTAATTTTAAAGTGTATCTGTATGTATAATACAGAAAGTACAGGCAACTGCCCCGCCTGTAGATAGCCAACAACAGCACAGCGCCAAACAAAAGGTCATGCACTGCTTTACATGATGAAAGAGACAGTTGAAAATGTCTGTTGCGTAATGCTAAACTCTTTGAACTGATTCCTGAGCAAAATTCTCCAAACAACAACAACAAACCCCAACTTGAGGTCACTTACAGGGCTATGTTCAATTAAGTTGAGCGACCATGATAGACATGTGCAGCCTGAACTCATGTTGCAGTTTTCTGAGCGCTGAAGAGATTGGCACTAGTGCACAAAATGTCAGTGAACATTGTAATCACATCTTCACATGTCCACGTCTATCATTATATCCCTGAAAAATACAGAGCCCTAACATGGATTGAATTCTTCGCTTAAGTGTAATATGAGCAGAAGATTCCTTGTTGTTTGTCTTAACTCTGAGAGCTTTTTAATGCATATATGTTTCTTTTTTCATCCTTGGTGTTTGGTAACCAATATGTTTGATAAAGTTACATTAGTGTAAGTATGATAGATGTTTCATTTTTGTGTATGATTAGAGTTTTTGACTAACTATCTTAAGAGTTTTGTTCATGAAATGAACCCATTTCTTTTTTTCTTTTTTAAAGAGAGCAACTCTCTTTTAATACTTGAAGCAGTTAAGTAGAAATGTGTTTTATCTCTGTATTCCAGAGTGAAGACAGGTACAGAAGAAACTTGAAAGCTATGAGGAGTAGTGGTCCAATTAAAGCAAACACTGTTAGAAAACATGAAATATAAACACTACTACCCCAGAGGCTAGTATCTCTTTTTGAAACGTTTGGATCCTGTGTAGAGAAAATGATCTGGCTTTTGCTGTATCCTTTCGAATACACCTTTCAAAAGACCAATCTTTTATAACCATTTCAAAGTAATGTGATATTTCATACTAAAGTGATATTAGCATTGGCATTTTTGGGCATATGAGTATTTTTGACCCCTAAAGATTGATGTATTATGTAAAAATAAATTCAGTTTTATACTGGAAGACATGTGTAATTAAACATTAGTCATTAACTGTACTTACCATGTGTGATCCAGCAGTGCATAATGATTGTTTCAGTGTCATCAATTCTTGATGAAAGCGTGCCTGTCATTGAAACTTCAGAAAATCAGATGTGAGATGAGTGGCTGAGCAGGATTTAAATATTCAGTAAGGTGCCAAAGCTTTCTTACCTGCTGTTATCACACACCTAGGCCTACCCCACTTGTTTCTATGGAAACGCCTGAGGAAAGACAAGAAGATTCAAGGACAGGTATGTTTGTAAACTAGAACATCAGGTCACCTTTGTGTACACAAGCGCACATACGCACACACACAAGCAAAGCATTCATCCTAGTCAAGGTCAGTGTGTTGGTACAGCAATAGTCAATCAAGGAAATTTATCATATATGATCTTTATTTCATCTCCTAAGTATTTCAATCTATTTTTTTTTCTGTTGTTGTTGTTTTAAATAATTAATGCATTAATTTTCACTTAAGACCACAGCTGTAGTGTTCTACTGCAGACAAAAAAGTGTGTGTGTGTGTGTGTGTGTGTGTGTATATATATATATATATATATATATATGGAGAGAGAGAGAGAGAGAGCTCTGTTTGTGTCAAAAGTCATGTTTCATAAATGCATGTTTTCTCTAGCAGTGGTTTGTCGGTTTCAAACACATAATTAAAACCCTCTTAAATTGTTTTTAATTTTATGCTTCTAAAATGACAGCATTACCATGTTTTGTAATAGTTCTTGTGTGAAAAAGAGCATAATGAAACATATTATGGCATTCAAACACTGCATTCAGCAAGAATGCATTGAATTAATCTAAAGTGACAGTAAAGACATTGTTACTAATTAGGTTTTCAAATAAATGCTGTTCTTTTGCACTTTCTTTTCATTAAATGATCCTGGTAAAAAAGCTTCCACAAAAAATATTAAGCATCACCTGTGTTTTCAACTGATAATAATAAGAAATGTTTCTTGAGCAAACAATCATTATATTAGAATGATATCTGAAGGATCATGTGACACTGGAGTAATTTTAACTTTTGCATAAATAATCCAATTTATGCAATTACATAACATATGGATTATACTACTTAATATTTGTAATTATAAAATACTAATGTATTTGTAATCACTTATTTTAAGGTCCAATTTATATTAATTTAATATTAATAAACCATTAACTATGACTTTTGTCTCAATGAACTCCTAAGTTATTGCTTATTAACAATTAGTAAGGTAGTTGTTAAGTTTAGGTATTAGGTAAGATTAGGGATGTAGAATGTTTACGCAAAATAAGTGCTTTTTAAGTTCTAATAAACAGCCAATATGTTAATAATAAGCATGCTAATAAGCAACTAGTTAATAGTTAGAACTGTTCCCTATACTAAAGTGAAACCATATTTTTTGTTAAAAAATGTATTTTGCTGTTCTTCCTGCTTCATTGTTATACTGTCATCCACCTTTTTCCTGAATGGGGAAGTCTCGCCTGCTGAAACGGTGCTTTACATTTCGGGTCTCTAGTGTTTCTAGTCAAAATAATGTATTTTCCGAGCTGATAATATAACGTTAACCTATGAAAATGGTTTAAAAAGCACATGGTGCCATAGTTTCGTCACTTTACAGTGTCGCAATGACTATCTTTTTGCAGTAGCCCATTTCACCTGTCATAGTTTAATGCAGGGGTGCTCAACCCTGTTCCTGGAGATCTACCTTCCTGCAGAGTTCAGCTCCAACCCTGAACAAAACACACCCAAACCAACTAATTAGGATCCTAAGGAGCACTTGATAATTACAGACAGGTGTGTTTAATCAGGGTTGGAACTAAGCTCTGTAGATCTGTAGAAGTTAGAAGTACCAGGATCATTTAATGAAAAGAAAGTGCAAAAGAACAGCATTTATTTGAAAACCTATTTAGTAGAAGGTAGATCTCCAGGAACAGGGTTGGACACCCCTGATTTAATGAGTGGGAAGATGATATGAAGTGACGCGAGGTTAGTTGCACTGAAAACAGATTAGGGCACATGTATCTAGCTCCTGATGGGGCGCGAAGTTCGCGGGATTTTGTCGACGAAATGATAAGAGCACACATCATTTAATTATTTCACACACGTTAGCTTATCCGCTTTGCCCCATGCTCCTTTTATTTTGTTTATGCAAAGCATAAACGGACAGATTTGCTGTTACTGTGTGCTGTTACTGCAACCAACAAGAGCATAGCTTAACCCTGCGCACATTTTTATACTTAGTTATATAGTTTGTTTAATTAAGGTGATATTTTTGTTTACTGTTTCAAAATTTGTATGGATTTGTATGGAGACCGGGAGACGACAGCACCCTAACAGAAGTTAGAATCCATCATCAAGCTCATCGGTTACTCAGGTAAAACGTGCTCTGTTGTTAAGGGCATTTTTTTATATTATGCTAGTCATGCTTAAGAAAAATATACTTGTTGAAACATAGTATCGCAGCATTCCAGACAAGGTCCCACTTCCAACATATTTCTGTCAATTATGGTAAAAACGGAAAAAAAAAAACAAAAAAAACAAAATGCTGCCTTTCTTTTTGAAAACAGGTGATGAAAAGCTAAATTTAAGGTATCATTTCATAAACTTAATGTGTAATGTTTGAAATAAGGTAACTCCACACTATGTTCGTTGGAAGTAGTGACGCCAAATGTTGTGTCCTGTTGAGGTCAGGGTAGATCGATCTGCTCCGAGTTTATTGGCTATCTGACTTCAAGCGACGTTCCAGATATTACTTCCAAGCAGGAGGTGGGAAAAATCCTAATTTCGAGTTGTCTAGAATGCAGCGCAACTATAGAGGGTTTGCAATTACTTCATGATTTAGCTAGTTACCCGGATGCACGGCCATACTGGCGATACTCAGATGTAAACAACAGCATGGATTGCACGGTTAATGTACTGCGGAATATGTTGTTCTACTAATTTAGGCTGTCTAAACCACGGAAGCTGCTAAATCATATAGAGAAGGACTTAGTAAGCAGGAAAGGATGCAATATTTTGACAAACTAAAGTTAATAGGTGGTAAATATACAAATGAGTAATATTAATTAAGATATTAGCCTAATATTTCACCTACCTAACCAGAAATGATAAGAACAAACATGAATGTTGTCAAGGTTCTTGCCCTGGAAATCCTGGTACAGTTTGGCCAACACTGTTCCTCAGTCAGTTTTTTGCACTCTTCTCCTTGATTTGCTATAACTTTGGGCAGTCTATAGTACTCCAAATGTTTTTACCGGTCCGACCGATTAGTACAGCCCAAAACATGAGAATAATTGATTATTTTCAGCAACAATAATCAGCAAAATATACAAGTTTTGTTCGGTTCAGTAGCATTGTTTATGTTTAGTGCCGCCAATATAGTGATTGATAATGCGTTGTGAAAATAGTCTGTATTCATATTTACCTTTCTGTATATGTTTATAAACTAAATTTGCTCTTTTTAGGACTTTTTGTTTTCTTGTACAGTGTGCCGTCCACATTTTGAATGAATGTAGACGAGCAATGCAAGCTTACGTATGTCAAGAGGTCAGGGTTTGGCTGTTAGCATGAACCAGTTAGTTATTGCTAGGGTGTTAAAAATTGATTTTTCTGGTCCCTCTTCTGTCTTTCTCCTTGCCTTTTTGTACAGATGCCACCTCCCTCTTGATCGTGATCTTTAGGAGACATCGCTTATTAAAAGCATACTAGCGTGTGTGTGTGTGTGTGTGTGTGCACGCTGGGCCCCGTCTCCAATGTTCGGTGTCTGTGTGACTGATGAGACGAGTTCATTATCAAAATGTCAGCTGGGTTCTGGCTGGATTCTGAGTCCAGTCTGCCTCCCCACCTTCCAGCACTCTGGTTCTGTGTTTCTTTTGCTCATAAACTATATTCAGCCACACACATTCACATCTTGAGAATTTATTGAGCTTGAAATGACAGGCGGGAAAGATGAAGTGGGGTTATGCTGGGTAACCTAGTCAGCTAATGTGTCAACATCAGGGCTAAGACCAGGAGATAATTCTGCTCACACCTCCTCCGTATTTCTTTTTATGGGAGAACATTATGAAACTCCTATGTAAGAACAGCCGAGACAATTTGGTTATGTTTAAATACACTTTTAATTCGATCAAATGGCATGTTAAATTCATTAGCGCATTGCTATTACATAAACAAGCGAATCTGATTGTGCTGTGTGACTTTGTAATGGATTTTATATGAGTTGATTTAAATGTAATTTCACACTTAGTAATGTGAAATGTTCTGCTTTGACACAGGGTTAACAAGCAGTGACTGAACCCTCTATGTTTTATTATTAAGCAACAAGGCACCAGATGTCATGCTTTTCCGAGAATATTATCATTGCTAAAGGGAGTTGCAATGCTTTTAGACATTTTTGTTAAGCAAATTCATATATCAGATCAGATTGTGCTGCTAAACAACAAAACTTACTCGGTTGTAGGTGATATGCACTAATATGATAACACGGTAAAGCTACTACTTTACCATGAATTTTAACACTCAATAGCCAGGACTAGAACTATCAGTTGTATCAGTAACTCTGCTCATCAAGGCTGTTTATTTGATTAAAAATATAGAAAAAACAGTAATATTGTAAAATATTATTGCTATTTAATATAGTGGATTTTATTTTTATATACAGTACTGTGCAAACGTTTTAGGCCACTAGTATTTTCACCAGCTAAAAATGGTTTAAAGTAAGTTATTTCTATCTTTTGCTGTAGTGTGTCAGTAAAAAATAGCGGTTTACATTTCCAAACATTCTGTTTGCCATTAATTGTAATAATCAAGTGAGATTTTTGTTTGCACAGGGAGTCTGACAACAGCCAGTGCTCCACACTGATCTAATCTCATCGTCATCCAGTCTTCCTGGAATGACATGAAGACACAGAACAAACTGAAACTGAGTAAATCCAGAAGAACTGTAGCAACGTCTCCAAAATGCTTCAAGAGACCTACCTGCAAAGCTACCTGAAAAATTTTGTGCAAGTGCATCTAGGGCAAAAGCTGCTGTAAATGCAAAGAATGGTCGCACCAAATGTTGATTTCATTTAGTTAATAGAAGGTAATTGATAAAGAAAATCTATTTATGACAGCATCCTCATTTTACAGCATTTTTACACAAGTGCCTAAAACTTTTAACAGTGCTGCAGCTTTGCAGGTAGGTTTCCATCATCCATCATCCAGGCTGGATGATGATGAGATCAGATCTCTGTGCAGAGCACTCGTTGTTGTCAGACTCCTTGTGCAAACAAAAATCTCACTGGATTATTACGATTAATGGCAAAATGAATGTTTGGAAATGTAATCTGATATTTCCTACTGACACACTACAGCAAAAGACCAACTTTAACTGACTTTAAACCATTTTTTAGCTGATGAAAATACTAGTGGCCTAAGACTTTTGCACAGTACTGTACTTAAAATAGAATTTATTCCTGTGACGCAAAGCTGAATTTTCAGCATCATTACGTCAGTCTTCAGTGTCACATGATCCTTCAGAAATTATTCTAATATGCTGATTTATTATCAATGTTGGAAACAGTTGTGCAGAATATTTTTTTTTTTTGGAACCTGTGTTCTTTTGTACTTTTTATTCATTCATTTCTGTGTCAGGACGTATTAACTGCTTTTTCTCTTATTAATGTATGCACAAACCATCAGATCTTATTTCTCTTTGCAGTTGATGGCAGTATAGTGTCATTTTAAATTCACACATTACACCGTCTAAAACCACCTATTTTATCACCTTTCGCCCTACTGCTTTTTTTCTCAGAAATCGAATAAATTCCGGTTAGAATGTCTCAATGATTCGAGACTAATTGGTATGAAGTGTCGACGGTGTAATTTATGGCATGCTGTGTTGCTTTGAGGAACATCTAGAGCCTCTGGCCTTCAGCGTTCCGCAGATGTTTACAGCTGCTGCTGCTGCTGCTGTGCGTCTGCCTTTATCAACAGAACCAGCCAGCGAGACAGAGGCATGGTGCTGTTTCCCTTCTACTCTCGCTCTCTGTGTTTATCTGGAACCCTAGTTCTGGCGCAGTCCTGCGCACATGGAAGTACTCAGGCGCTGATACAGCGCATATGGGAGCCAGGCAGTTTGGCCTAACACATGATCACAACATGTTTTTGAAGATGGGAGAAGTCAGACACGGAAAGTTGACTAATACGCACAGAAAAGAAAATAATTATGAGGTTTTCAACTCAAGAAGACAGATTGATAATGGTGAGGGTGGGGGAGTTAGATATAAATAAATGTTTTTTAGCAAAACCATCTGTTATTGATACATGTTTTTGAAAATGTGGTACAAAGCATTCATCACACATTGTGCTTTTTTATTTTTTGATTGGCGTAATATGCTGATTGGTCAAAACAACATTCCAGCTTTTTTAATGCTTCTCTAGTCCTGCATTTATTTAATCAAAAAAAATATGCAGTGAAAACAGAAATATTGTACACTGTAAAAAATGACAGTGAATTTAACGCTAAAAGACTGTAAAAATAACCTGTTAAATGGTTAGCGGTAAGTTTACCTACTATATATGGTGAAAAACTTTTTACGGTAGTATACCGTTTTCGTAAGTGAAAAAGAACATAACATTGAATAACCGTTACATTTCAAATTTGATGTTTTTTTTTTTTGTATTTAAATAAATATGTTTCTTCTTTTTTTTTTCTTATCAGTTGTGTACAGTAGGGTTGTATGTTACAATTAATGTTTATTGCATTATTTCAGTTTCATGTGTGTTACCATGATGGTGTTTAGTGTTTGTGTGAATGACACTGTGCACCTTTTATTTATGTCAGTATTTAAAAGCTGTTTGTGATGGGCTTTGTTCTGTCATGTGACTTTCTCATCACCACCTACTATTACAAAGGTACAAAACAGATTTCAGTACTTCAATAGGTTGGTACATTAACATTATATCCGTTAAAGGAGAAGTCCACTTTCAGAACAAAAATGTATAGATTACGTACTCACCTCCTTGTCATCAAATATGTTCACGTCTTACTTTCTTTAGTTGTAAAGAAATTATGTTTTTTGAGGAAAACATTTCAGCATTTTTCTCCATATAGTGGACTTCTATCGTGCCCTGCGTTTGAACTTCCAAAATGCAGTTTAAATGCATTTTCAAGCAATCCCAAATGCGGTCGTAAATGATCCCAGCCAAGAAAGAAGTGTCTTATCTAGTGAAATGATCGGTTATTTTAATAAAAATAATACAATTTATATACTTTTTAATTTCAAACGCTCGTCTTGTCTTACTCTGCCTGAACTGTTTTTGTTCCGGGTCATGACAGTTATGTCAAAAAATTCCCATCTCATGTTCTCCCTCAACTTTAAAATCATCCTATATTGCTGTTTTATCTTTTTTGTTAAGGTTGTTTGATCTTCTTTGCGTGTTCACTTTGCAAAGACTGAGTCGGTACTTCTGCAGCGATGTAGGATGATTTTGAAATTATTTTTGAAGTTGAGGGAGAAAATATGATTGGAGTTTTTCGACATACCCTAACTGTCTTGAGCCAGAATACACAGAGTTCAGGGAGAGAAAGACAAGACGTGCGTTTGAGATTAAAAAGTATTTAACTTGTATTTTAAAAATGAAAATAACTGATCGTTTCGCTAGATAAGACCCTTCTTCCTCGGTTGGAATCGTTTACAATGGATCGTTTAAAGCCGCATTTAAACTGCATTTTGGACGTTCAAAATCGGGGCACCATACCAGTCCATTATATGGAGAAATATCCGGAACTGTTTTCCTCAAAAAACATAATTCCTTCATGACTGAAGAAAGAAAGACATGAACATCTTGGATGACAAGGGAGTGAGTACATTATCTGTAAATTTTTGTTCTGGAAGTGGACTTCTCTTTTAATGAAATTACGGTATTTAAATGTAAATTTAAGTTAAAACTGTAAAACCTAAAATGTTGCTACCATATTTTTACGGTAAAATTCTGGGAACCATAGCTGCTGTTTTTTTTTTTTTTTTTCTGTGTAAAATATTTTTACATTGTAAAACAAGTTTCTAAATATCTGTTTAAATATATTTTAAAATATAATTTATTCCTGTGATGAAAAAGCTGAATTTTTAGCATAATTCCTTCGGTCTTCAGTGTCTCATGATTCTTCAGAAATCATTCTAATATGCAGATTTTTCTGATCAGGAATGTTGAACGCAGTGTTGAACACAGTTGTGCTGCTTAATATTTTTGTGAAAATATTAAAAATGATACATTTTATCAGGGTTCTTTGATTAGAAGGTTCAAAAGAACAACATTTATTTGAAATACTATTTTTTTTGTAACAGTGTGAGAGTCTTTATTTTCACTTTAGATCAATATACTTGCATATTTGCAGAAGAAAATGTAAGAAAATCAAATACAGTTTTATTTAATTAAATTTAAAAGTAGTTATTTATTTATTCTTTCCCTTTTCCCCCTCCTTTTTATTCCTTTTTTCCATCTAAAGACAGGGCAGCAAATGTCCAAAATGACTCACAAACAGAGAGTACTTGCATTTCTGAAAATTTCTATTAAAATAATGTCTTAATTAAAAATGTGCAAAATGACTCCGAACAGAGAATGCTTCTATTTCTGAAAAAAAATTCTACTAAAATAGTGTCTTGATTAAAAGTTAAGACACTGAGCGTCTTTTGTCTGTTGTTCTTCAGACATTACATTGGACATATTTTGGTTCACAAACTGTGTTGTTTCATCAGGTAGTCACGTTAGCAGCTAACATATCCACTAATATTGTTATGTAAAGTGTTAACAGTTTATCAGCTAAACTCTAGCTGTAGGCACAACCGCATTCCGGGGTGTAAAATAGACACTTTTTGTTGGGTTTCCCCTGGTGAATTTGCATTCCAGGCACTAAATATGGCAACACATGACAGTAGCACTCGCTAACTTGCTTGAGTACTCCTCTCTGTGCCAATCACAACAGGCTTGGCCAGCTGACCAATCTGAGCAGAGTAGGCTTATGGAAGGGAGGGGTTTACAGACATTTCGCTCAGACAAATAACTCTATGTAAAAATGTATATTCTGGGGAAATTACAATGTTTTGTCTGACCTTAGATGCATTTAAACCTGTTGTAGTTGACTCCAACACAATATTAGGACACATTAGAAAACGTCTAGGTTACGTACGTAACCCTCGTTCCCTGAAGGAGGGAACGGAGACGTTACATCCCATATGTAACGTCGTAGTGAAACGACTGAAGGGGAATGGCAGCAGCAGTAGATCAAAGTAAATAGATAACAAATAAAACTGTATTTAAGAAACTTTTTGATAGGTAAACTTCGATATTATAGATGAGACAGTCATTAAGCATCTGTGTACTTGAAGTGAGTGTTTTGAAGGCTGTTGGCTTTTACCATTCCATATGTGGACGTTTGGTAAAGCCAATATAGATCAAGTGGCCAAAGGCTGTTGCCTTATTAAAGAAGTTAGTCAACTGGGCATGTTTTTCTGTTGCTCAAGATGTTTCAGCACACATCCAAGTGAATTCATCAGTTGGGAACTGATCGTCTAGATGAAGCCATTTGGATCAGCGGTGAAACAGAAAAACATGTCTAGTTGACTAGACTAACATCCTGCCTGAAGACTGCATAGACTGGTACCTTAATGACGTGGCAGAAACATTCTTGTTTATACTGTTGTGACAAACAAAACTGTTCAGGCTGCAGTTGTTTGTTAGGGATTCATAGCTCATTTTCATTTTGAATCTTTTTCGAAATAGTGTTTGTTTCCCACGGTGCCCTTTAGAGTAGAAAAAGTGATATTTGGAATTTACTCAGTGTCTACTAATGATGCTTTTTTGTATTGAGAATCTCGGTGAGAAAACAAATGTAAGGATATTAAACGGAAGCAGAAGAGGCTTTCATGTGTAAAAAGGACAAACATTTTTGACCGCTACAAGTTTTTATTCTTAAGTCATTTATTCTTGCTCTATTTCTGTTCGGTTGAGGCCCTGCTGTCAGTTTTATATTTAGGGTTGAGGTTGTGGCAAGTTTTATATATACACTATTTCAGCTACTTTCATTATACTCTGGTTTGTCTGTAAAATCATTTTGAACCACCAAAAGTATACAATAAAGGAATAAGGACAATCACAATGACAAAACATGTAGTTTTTTGGGGACAGTGGACAGCTGCTGACAATAAGAAGTCATTTAAAATTATAATATTAAATTCAATTATGAATATTTTTATTATTTTATTAAGTAAAGCGTAATTTTATTATCAATTATTTATTTATCAATTTTGACCAACACTATTGTACATTTTGTCTTCATATGGACTAAAGGTCAAAGGTCAAGTTATGTTTTCGTTATTTAAAATACTAGCTGTATCGTGAAGCACTTAAGTGTATTGCATCTGTTTGATCAGTACATTGGGAGTTCGTGTTTACAAACCAAAATCCCAATGTAAAGCTAAAGACAAGCTAAAACTAAACCTTGCGCTTCCTTTCATTTAACACTTGTTTGTTTTAGATTATGCGAGGAAGAAATCATTCTGATTGAGATGAGAACTTCATTTGCCTGAACTGAATTATTAAAACAGACTAACCAAATCATTAACATAGAGTTGATGAAATAGAGGTGAGAGAAAGGGTGAAAGAGAAAGTGAGCGAGAGAGAGAGAGAGAGAGCGCCGGAGTTTGTTTGTACAGACATTGATCCACAGCCTCCTGGGTCTGCGGCTGCCGTTTACCAATTTGTGTCTTCCCTTTTTCTCAGCACAGCTCGGCGGGAACAAACAGCCATGCTCGCCAACACTAGACCACACGTTGCTCAGCAACAGCACACTGGTTGGAGGGAGGGTGGAGAGGGGGTGGCGCGACAGGATAGAGATTCGTGAAGAGGGAATCAAGGCCTTTATTAGCCCTGAGTACAGATCCCTGACCCAGACCTCTGCACTCTTCACGACCCTCATAACAGCAATGAACATGTTACAAAGCTCTTCTAATGGCCTAAATGTAAAGATGCACGTTGGTCATAGTACTTACTAGGGCTGGCAAAGTTGATATTAATTTGTTTTGAAATTATAACTCCTATAAAACGGATCAGCTGCGGCACAAACATCTTTTGCACAAAGAACCTACTGGAATGCCTGGTGAAAATGATACATTTTTCTTTAGGACATTAAGTAAAGATCATGTTCCATGAAGATCTTTTGTAAATTTCCTACCATAAATATATCAAAACTTAATTTTTGATTAGTAATATGCATTGCTTATAACTTCATTTGGACAACTTCTCGTCAAAGTGCAAAATATGAAATATCAGTCATGAAAAAGATGATATCAAAACTGTAGCGCACATGTGCCACTATCATACATTTAGCTTGGAAGTTTCTAGTATTACTGAAGGCCTTGATTAGCTGATTTGTTCCGTTATAATTATTCACTAATAAGTGTAGGGCTGCATATAAACATTACTTACACTATCAGAAAAAAGGGGAAACAAACACTAACATTAACAATGTAATCAAGATTCTGTTTATTAAAGCCAAGTATGAATCTCATCAAGTTAGCATTTTTAAGCATTGGGTTGTTTTTCATGTCTGCAGGTTGAAGCGACTCCAATACCATGATATTTAGCCCCTGAAATGCTAATTTTAACAGGGGAACCTTGCCAAAAAACTTGTATTTTACCCCCTGGACCGTATTTTTTAATGGGGGACCCCCCTCAAAAACGCAATTTGGTTAGTTTTGGGCTAGTTTTGAGAAGCAATTGGGTGGGTTTTGTTGTAAAAACCTGGCAACCCTGCAAGGCTGTGACAATTTAAAGGAGAAGTCCACTTCCAGAACAACAATTTACAAATAATTTTCTCACACCCTTGTCATTCAAGACGTTCATGTCTTTCTGTCTTCAGTCGTGAAGAAATTATGGTTTTTGAGGAAAGCATTTCAGGATTTTTCTGCATATAATGGACTTCATTGGTGCCCTGATTTGAACTTCCAAAATGTAGTTTAAATGCAGCTTCAAAGGGCTCTAGACGATCCCAGCCGAGGAAGAAGGGTCTTATCTAGTGAAACGATTGTTCATTCAAAAAAAAAAAAAAAAAGTATACTTTTTAAGCACAAAAGCTTGTGTAGCACAGGCTCTGGGACGCACGTCCACTACACTATGAATCACGTCTAAGTTCGTCTGTGTACTCCGGCTCAAAAAAGTGTGAAGAACTCCATCTGATTTTCTCCTACAACTTCAGAATCATCTGACATCGTTGTACCTTTTTGTTTGTAAACAGCGTTTGACTTGCATTTCCTAAGTCTTTGCGCATTCCCTTTGTAAACATTGGGTCTGTAGTTCTGCCTACGTTCCGTGTGACCTTTTGATGTGATTTAATAGTACGTAGCGTCATGAACGCGTATGCCAGAGCGTGTGCTACATAAGCTCTTGTGTTAAAAAAGTAAACAAATTTATATTTTCAAAAAAACAATGACCAATTGTTTCGCTAGATAATACCCTTCTCCCTCGACTGGGATCATTTAGAGCCCTTTGAAGCTGGATTTAAACTACATTTTGGAAGTTCAAAATCAAAATTTTAAAATTTTATTAGTTGCTTTTTCATTTTTTATTAGTGGCAGGAAAACAAATCACAGGAAGTGGTGAAGTCACACAGTCTGTGACAGACAGATCGTTAAGGGCTGGTCTATGTGGTAATATAGTACATTGGGCAGGACATCCAAACACTTGAATATCATTCATTGACCTCAAATATGGCTTATCATCTAAAATATGTAGTAGGAACTTTACATGACTGCTCAGTTTATTGTTAACCTACTAAAATGTGTGCTATTGAAGTGTCTGTGCAGAGTGTGGAAGCTGAACAGTAGCACGCTCACTGCATGACAGATGGAGGCACCGGTGTGGTCACTTATTCCTAAAATATTCCATCATTTGTGGTCATACAGATAAGAGTAATACATCTTTCGACTGTAAAGACTGTACGTTTATTTGTGTGCACTCACAATAACAACAAAATGTTGCGCTTTTGTAAATAATGAAAGCAAACAGGATCTCTATGAACAGCAAACCTTGGTCTCTGTCAGCCTGAGCGCAAAACTTCAAAACTCTGTGTATACTTGCCTTACAGACATGAAAAATATATCTATAGAGAGTGAAATGTCTACTTTCAAATGAGCCAATTCAAATAGACAACAGATATTTTCAGATTATGTAATCCGTATGAAACATGCATACAGGCACAATACTACTGTAGAGATGACAAGTCAGTGTCGATGACTTCATTTCCTAAGTCGAAAAGGGAAAGGACTAGTTTGTCAATAAATTATTAAAACATTAATGCAGTCTCCTTGCTGTTTTTCCCTGAAACATTTATAATGATTATATCTGCTGGTGCACTGTGGCAAGCCATATGCGTGCGCTTGAGCGCTTATTAGGCTATGTAGGCAATTAAAGGCTTGTTGTTATTATTTATATGGTTTATTAATAAACATGCGACTAATAGTCGACTAATGCTTAAAAATATAAAAGTATAAAAGCCCTATAAGTAAGTGGTTATATATATATGAATGAGTTTACTTGCTTTTTAAAAGAAGTCTTCCCAATAACACCATTATATTGTTCATCAGACCAGTCTTTCAGACTGATACATGAATTGGTGTTGTTTTATTTTTGTACTATGATTTTTTTTTTCTCATCCAATAATTTCCCTGGCACTTTATGTGAACATAAAGACCATTTTCTGTTAAATGTACTGAACTTGTTCTTTACAGCAAGCTATTAGATTATTTCATATTAAAATGACTTGGTGAGAAAATGGTCATTAGGTTTAGTTTGAAAGAGCAATTTGACAATATGCTGTTCATTATTGAAAAAGATTCTTTGTTTTACATTGGTCTGTCTCATCATGTAGTATTTCTTTTCTTCAGAAATCTTCTTTCTTTTGACAATGTGCTCAAAATATCTAAGAATATTGGTTTTGTAGTAGTTCAAACCAGGCCATCGTGCAGCTGAAGCCACTAAAAACATTCAATTAGCATTTTGGAAAAGACAGTATGTCTGAAAAGTCTGTTTGGTCCTCAGACTTCCAAACTGGTAGCGTGAGGCTCAGAATTTAACTACTAAATCCGAGTATGTGTATGCCATTGAGAAGAGCATATATGTTGATATAGTAAAATAAGTGGAATTATTTATAGTTACTTCCTATAGTAGTCGATTTAATGTGATTTTACTTAATAGTGTAATTTATTAGAACTGCACAATGCATGATTTCTCCAAGAACGGCATCCAAGATTTTATAGTTTTAATAGATTCCAGACTGATTCCAGTCAGTCAGATGTTTTCAGAATATTAAATGGACTCTTAATCACAATAAAATATGATCTGGGTGTTCAGATGATGTTCAGTGCCAGGTGTACATTTCTATCAGTGATCTGATTCTTGTTTTGATTTGCGTGTGTACGTGCAAGTAAAAGGATTTCTGAAAGGGGAACGGAAACAGCAATAAATTATCAGTTAAATCAAGTAATCTTCAGACATTAGGAACAAATAGTTGGATATGCTTTTGTGACAATCTCCAGTTTGAAATGTTGACAGTTGACAGTCATATATGATTGGTTGAACAGTTTGCCTCCAGTTTGCAATCGTTTTTTCCTAATTATTTGAATTGCAGTTTATGTGCTTGGTTATTAATTTGCAAGATGTTATGTCAACATGAGGTTTTCCACCAGAACAATATGTAAATAACAGACTCTCAGTAAGGAATGTATGCTTTTATCCTCATTCAGAATAATACAGAGCTAAATACTCCAGCCGTTCCTATCCATTCCCTGCATGGCTTACCGGATATGACAAACATATGCTGAGGGCTGTCTGTGTAAGGTTTACCTCAGTCCCTGGACGAATAAAATAGAAGGATTATTGGATTAGGAAGGAGAGAGGGATGAGGAGATTGCTTTTTCTCCTCTACATGCCGTTTCATTTCATATTCTTGTATATTTTCAATTAAAAACTTCTCATAGACATAAAGCTAAATATGACGAGTGACTTTCACATTTATTACCTTTTCAGTACAGGTTAACTATCACAAAATTAAGAAAAATGTTGTAAATATATTTAATTATAAAATAACTATTTTTAATGTGTTTTTTGATGTTTTACAATAAATTTAGGATGTGCATTTGTTTTGACAAAGTCAACATCATGTGTGATGGTAGATTGTGTTTTCTAGACATATAGCGTGTTGAACTATAAAGGGAAACTACATCTACGTCTACGTTTTCATTTGTGCATGCACGCCACTAAACCGCTCAACAATATCGTGCTGCTTTCTTTTGTTTTATTTTTTCTTTTGTGGTGTCTGTTTTTGTGTGGTTTGATATGAGAGTTCTTTGCCAGACATAAGAATGTGATCGCATGCACCAGACAAGCTAAAACAGCATTCCCAAGGGCCTTGAAGCTCCCGGTTCCTCAGCCCTTCCAGCCACAAGATCATAGCCTCTCCATACAGCAGGAAATATAAAAGTGCACATTTTTACAACACCTACAGTCTCTCAGGGCTTCTATATGAATGACGCTTCTTAAAGTCAAGCCATATGTGTGCTTAACTCTTACGTGTGCAGAAGACCCTTGTCACCCAGCTGGAATGCCTTTTAAATGCATTGTAAAACCTAGACTGTTGGCAAGGATTTCAGTGCTATGTGTTCAGATAATAAGTAGGCTCTACAGGGATTGTTGGCTTTGCATGCATGTATTTGTGAAAGATATAGCTGAAGTTCTGTTAATGCATTGTCAAAGTCTTGGATAGAGCAGTAATGATGGTGTGATCCAAAATTACACGGCTTGGAGGGAATCTTTAATGCCTGGGGTTAGATTGGCTGGAGTGCTATTTGTTATGACATGGTTGCTTGCATGTCAGCATGTTGCGAAGTGGTGCTAATGCAAGCAATGCACGTTTAAGTTTGTCTTTAGAGTAGAGTATTTAAAATGCACAGCGTTATTTTGCAAAGTTATTTGGCTAAAATTCTGCCCTTTGGAAGTATTTTACAGATGTTTTATGCAATAATCTATAAATACAAACTGTTCTCAATTTGTGGCCGCAACGCAAAAATGGGTCACAGATTTGTTCTGGTAGTCACGCCAGCAAACCAGCAAAGAAAAACGTTATACTACTCTAAATGAATATAAAAAGTACAACTAAACAACATGATTATGCTGCTTATGTTGTATATATATTGTTTAAACATTATATATATTGAATACATACTGTTTAAACGCTATAATTTCTGCGATGCAGAAAATGTGGACGTAATTGCGAAATCCAGTCATAAAAATGGAATTTAAATTCGGTTTAACTAGAAGAAACTATGATAGAAGTATATTATGGAAAAAAAAAAAAAATTTCTAAAATCAATTAGACATGCTTTTTATTATTAAAATGTTATGAAACCATTAAAATGGAATCTAGAAAATTAACTAAAAATACAGAAATTGTTCAAAATAAAACAAAAAAGTATTTCATGGGCCTTAAAAATGTAATTTCTGGTAAACTTTTAAAAAAGTGCTGTTAAATTGTGCAAGTTTCATAATACCAATTAATAAGACATGCTTTTTGATTAACGTTTTTTAATTTAACCCTCTGGGTTTGACAAACGTGCTGGCGCATTTTGTGGCATATTTTCCTGATAACACCTAAAGAAACTTAAATTACTCCATCATTTTTGATCGTACACGTAAGAGTAATACATCTTTTGAATATGTAAAGGTTCTGTTTCTATTTGTGTACACTCACAATATCAACAAAACATTGTGCTTTTGTAAAATAAAGAAAATACAGGGTGCACTTTCAGACTCCGCGCATATCTTTTTGAAGTGCGTCATTAAAACGAACTATTAAAACAGAGTCTTGAAAAATTGAAATGGAAAAAAAGAGAATCCAAAAATTTGAAAACTGAAAAAAACGTTAAAAAAAAAAAAAAAAAAACAGAATTTGGAAAAAAAAATAAAACTGATTTCATAGGGCCCATTTCCCTTTTAATTTTCTTATGTCATGTTAAAAATATTTCATATTGTTAGGCTTATGCGGTTTGTGCTAATAGTAATACTTTATAATTTTTGTTTTTAAGGACAATTTTGGTACTTTGTTGGGTTGCCACTTTATGTCCAATTTAAAATCTTTGTCCTGAAGCAGAACCACTTGAGAACCATTGATCTATACCCTGCTGTATGTCTTATTCATAAAAATGAGCCTGATTTCCCCTCAGAAACCAGGTCATGCTGTGTAGAATCCTCCTGAAAACGCAAAAGCTGCACATTTGTCCTCTGTCTTAAATGAGGCATTTTCTCTTTCAGATGTTTTATTACATCTAACGTGTACATCTGGACGATCACCTAAAATAACTTTTGCATGCAGGCCTCTTTAGTTAGTTACTGAGGCACATCAGCATTTTTGTGTTAACTTAACTTTTGTGGGTTGACGTCTCACAAGCATCATTTTGTGATTCATTTAACCAACATGTGAGGGTCAACAGTCAGTTTTCCAAGAAGCAATTGATTTAAAAAAGCATGTATGGGTGTACGTGTACGTTAGGTCAAGTTTTATTGAGTCGCCTGACCGTGCGTCTCGCTAACTAGGAGCATCTGTGCTGTACTTCATGTCTTTGACAGGTTCCAGCCATGAGTGTCTCGCAAGACAAGACCATTTTGACCAACATATGGGGACAGCAGCAGTCGATTTATCCATGTGCTAAAGATTTAACATTCACTCCATGTTATAATTGGAATGATTCAACCCTTTTATCGACCATAAACATTAACTATTGAACCCACTTCAAGCAGCTACCCTGGGAGACATGGACATCTGTGGGTATATCACACCGCAGGTCCAGTCAAAGCTTTAGCAGTACATTTAATGAGCACCCAAACAAAGATGATGTAAGTAACACAATCATTAAGCCAACACAATGCCGAAGTCTCCGTCTCAAAGTTGATCTTCGCTGCTTTTGTGGATAATGATACCGTTAAAGGTTTGCAAATATAGAATCAGTCTATAATCGCAGGTTTTTTAAATAGAGGAAAGCGGCGCTTGCGGGGGCCTCTTTACCGTGTCTAATGTTCACACTCCTGCTTTGTTTCAATCCCTTCATGTACTTTTCCTTCTTAGGTTTATTCTGTACACCCCAGACATGGAGAGACGAAGAGTTACCCTGGTTACCCGACTAAGAAAGACTGTATGACTGCAAACATAAATGTTTTCATGTTTTCAGGCACTGAGCCTATTTCCTTCGCCTAAACATGTTCATGTATTACATTCTAGGCCCCATCTGCCCTACAGCCTACAGTTTTTACGCATATCCTTCTGTTTTATTTATTTCCTCGAGTTGGACCGGGTTTAAAGAACTTCTAAAAACATCAGAACCAGATACACAAGTGGATTTGCATGAGAGTCTCATACATCCTCTTTTTCATTTTGGTCCAAATGATAAATCAGTCAAAATCTTTGTCATTGCACACAACATTCTTGAGATTCTTGAGCTTCTAGTCACACGACTGCATGGAGAAGTGTGACTGGAATATCTCAATCTTAGCCTACAGACAGACAAAACAAAGAAGGCACTCACCTTGAGGCAAGATTCTTGGAAATTCACTCAGTGATCTGTGTGTTTTCAGCTGAGAATCATTGAGTGTCGGAAGAGATTCATGTTGTTGCAGCTGGAACATTTTCTCCAAGAGTGTAGAGATAGAACAGCATATGAAGGTAGTATTTTCAGACATAAAGCGGCATAAGATGTCCATGTTTAAATTTAGATTAGATTAAGGAGAGAAAAAGCTCTTAACGGTACTTACCGTTATTCTATTGACCAGTTAAAGCCACATATTAATTTTAATTGAATACATTGGCTGTATCTGCACACTTTTGAACACTTAAATCACTTAAAATGAATATCATTGCATTAGATGTGTAATCTATTAACTACACATTATACAGTTGAGGTCAAAAGTTACATACACCTTGCAGAATATGCAAAATGTTAATTATTTCACCAAAATAAGAGGGATCATACAAAATGCATGTTCTTCTTTATTTAGTTTCAGATATTTCACATAGAACAATAATTGTTTTGTTTTTTTTTTTTTTTTATAAAAATGACCCCATTCAAAAGTATACATACGCTTGACTCTTAATACTGTGTTGTTACACGATTGATCCACAGCTGTTTTCTTTTTTGTTTAGTGGTAGTTGTTCATGAGTCCCTTGTTTGTCCTGCCTGCTGTTTTTCAGAAAAATCCTTTAGGTTCCACAAATTCTTTGTTTTTTCAGCATTTTTGTGTATTTGAACCCTTTCCAACAATGACTGTATGATTTTGAGATCCAACTTTTCACACTGAGGACAACTGAGGGACTCATATGCAACTATTACAGAAGGTTCAAATGCTCACTGATGCTCTAGAAGGAAACACAATGCAAAGAGCCAGGGGGTGAAAACTTTTGAATTTGAAGATCGGGGTAAATTTAACTTAGTTTGTCTTCTGGGAAACATGTAAGTATCTTCTGTAGCTGTATCTTCTGGGTAGTACTAATTAAAAGAAAGAGATATTTAGGCAAAATAAGAAAAATGTACACATTTTCATTTTGTTCAAAAGTTTACACCCCTGGCTCTAAATGCATTGTTTTTCCTTCTGGAGCATCAGTGAGCATTTGAACCTTCTGTAATAGTTGTCCTTAGTGTGAAAAGATGGATCTCAAAATGTAAAATCTTTAACTGTTCAGGGCAAACAAGTGACTCATGAACAACTGTCACTAAAAAACAAAACAAAAACACACACAGCTGTGGATCGTTCAGGTAACTACACAGTATAATAATTGTGTTGATATGGGCAAAGTTGTAATCATAGGCAATATCTGATGATTGTCGATACGTCTATTGGCACAATCCTCCTAGAGAGATCTCAGAGCTACTGTCACTTTTCAGAATCTTGGTCTAAAAAGTGGTGCTGGTTTGTACTTTGGTGCTGGTCTAGCTTGTGGACTATCACTGCCATTTTGTTAAAGAGTGAAATCTTAAAAAAGTCTTGCTGGTTAAGCAAGTCTGGCATCCTTTGTTTTCAACAGAGGATTTCAAGACATTTTTTTTAAGGTGGATTAAGTGTCCAAAACCTTTTTATGGCCACTTTAGTCATTTTATCCAGGCACATTTTTTATGCCCATAATCTTAAAATTGTTGCTTGGCAAGCTTTCTTCAGCACTTGATTCTTTAGTACCTGTTGTAATTTATTTCCGGCCATGGCACTGCAGGTATTTACTTTAATTCAAAAGGTCATTTCTATTTATATGTGCTTGAACAGTTACATTAATGCTCTCTTTTGAAATGCATACCTCTGAAAATGCCTTGCAACAAAAGGCCTTTGGAACAGCAAGGAAAAGCATTGATTTAGATCAGCATGTAGCACTTTTTGACAATGTGATGGATGCCTTTGTGTAAAACTACTTTATATAGCATATCACAGTATGTTAAAAAAAGGTTCATTAACCAGTTACTTTTTTGCTGTTGACAACACTGGAATGTAGGCCCATCTTTAATGACATCTCTATGATTTTTAATCTGCATCTTGTCATCATTTACTCACACCTAAGTTATTCCAAACCTGTGTGAGTTTCTGTCTTCTGTTAAACACATGCATACACAAACAAACAAAAGTCAATGGCTACCAGCAACTTTTTGGTTAGCGACAGTCTCCAAAGTAAATATATATATACAACAGTTCTTTCTGGTCCTCGAATCTGATTGGCTGAGAAGAGTGCGATATTCTAGTGATAACAGAGCTCCAACCGTTTCACTGTTTGTATCAATCCGCTTGCAGTATTTCTCACAGCATCATGGTGGACGCCCAAATCACTATAATTTTATGAATAATACACAATGTAGTTTTAAGAGGTTTTTTTTAGAAATACTGCAAGTGAAACGGTTGGAGGTCAGTTATCGCTAGAATATTGCACTACTCTCAGCCAATCAGATTCGAGGACCAGAAAAAAACATGTTTGACAGAAGATAAAAAGTTTGGAACAACATGAGGGCGAGTAAATGATGACAAAATATTTATTTTTGGGTAAGCTATCCTTTTAACTCCTGTTAATTCCCGCTGTTGGACATCCAGTACTGAATTCAGATCATGTCATTCCTAGAGCAGCTTGAGATGGAGCCATCCACAGATGGTCAGTGTTTGGTGTACCCAGAGCACAGTGAACCGGGAGGGTGAACAGGCCAGGCAAAGGGTCCACAGAGAAAGCATGTATACGTTCAAATGGGAGCAGGAGCACCAGCTGGCATCTGGCAATCTAAGATCAGCAGCTGCCCAATCTGGTGCACATACCACTCAGTAATATGGAGGAACGGGACCACCGGGAATGTCTGGACACGCAAAAGAAGTTTATGCGGGTGAGAGGTAGTTCTCCTATACAGCCAAATTTCACTTGCACATTTCTGTCTGAATTCAAAGCCCACACACAGAGAATGGTTCTATCAGCACCTTTTTCAAAATATCTTCTTTTATATTCCCCAGACAGTCAGATCATACAGTGATATGAGTAAAAGATGATGGAATTAACCTGTACACTGTAAAAAACAATTTGTTGAGTCAACTTAAAATAATTTGTAACCTGGCTGCTTTAAAATTTTAAGTTCGGTAAACTCAAAAACAGTTTATTCAACTTGAAATGTTAAATTATACTAAGTGACAACTTAGACATTTGATTTGAATCAACTTAAAATTTTAAGTCAGCTGGGTTATTTACCCATCTGTTAAGTTTTGCAGACACAAATATCTAAGTTGTTACTTAGTACAACTTAACATTTCAAGTTGACTAAACTTATTTTAGTTGACTGAACTTAAAATTTTAAGGCAGCAGGGTTTTTTTAAGCTGACTCAACAAATTGTGTTTTTTTTTTTTTTTTTTTTTTTTTTACAGTGTATGGCTTTCCATCTTCAGTGGAACATGATAGAAGTTATTTTGAAGAATGCTGGTAACCAAACAGTTTTGGTTCCCATTGACTTCCATGGACAAAAAAATATAATGGAAGTCACATCTTCTTTTGAAAAATAAAATGCATACAGATTTGGAATGACACAAGGCTGAGTAAATGATGAGAGAATAAATCTGTCGCTTTAAGGAAAAGAGCTGTGTTTTTTGGGTATTCTGGTAAACCTCAACTGTCAAGTTGCCACATGTCATTTTATTTAGGTCTATTTTGTTTCATCCACCCTTGCCAGTAAATGCTGAAGCACATGGCACAATGTTTACCTCTTTTTTTCTCACTTGCCCTAAAGACAGAACTGAAAAACATTTAATTACTTGGTGATGCGGTGTATCTAGAGTTCCTAATTATGTTTCTAGAGTCTGGGAGGGAACGTTCATTCCTGTGACTGCAGGCTTTCATAGACTGACGGATTCCTTGGCAACTGTTTCTCTTGTTTTTTTTTCACCCTCACACTTTTTTTTTCCTTCTTTCTCCCTCTCCTCTTCTTTTAATTAGAGTGGAAGATCAGTGAAATGCCAAGTGTCAGAACCAGAGAGGATGAGAATATAGCATAAACGACCTTTTAAACTTTGCTGATCTTTGATAAGGCCACAAATGGAGCATCTTGGTCCTGCGTCTGTGTTGCTTGTCTCACTCTACCTGGGCTGTTATCTAACAGGTAACAGACAACTGTGGACTGTGATGGCAATATATGATGGCTAGAGCTTTTAAGCACATCATCAGACAGACAAAAGAACCGAGATCAGAGGTGGATCAATAATAAAAAAAATATTCTTTGTGGTTTTTAAAAGCATTTTGTTGTTCTCAAACTTGCAAGTCATGTTTAGAATAATTGCTTACACAATGCTAGGGTGTTTTGATGTAAAGACTTTGCTGGGTGGTTGCTAGGACTTTCTGGTTGGTTAAAGAGATCACCAGTGTTATTTTGGTATTATTTATAGTTTTATGAATATTTTGAATTAGCTTAATATTCAGTTCATTTTAATTAAAAGGGATAGTTCACCCAAAAATAAAAATTCTGACATTAATTACTCATCCTCATGTCGTTCCAAACCTGAAGACTGACACAGAAGAGAAGAAATGGTTGAATAAATTCATTATTTTAGTTTTCTTTGCACATAAAAAGTATTCTTGTAGCTTCATAAAATTAAGGTTGAATCACTGATGTCACATGGACTATTTTAATGTCCTTACTACCTTTCGGGCCTTTAACGTGGTAGTTGCGTTGCTGAAAGCTCTCAGATTTCATAAAAAATGTAATTTGTGTTCTGACGATCGACGATAAACAAGTCTTACGGGTTTGGAATGACATGAGGGTGAATAATTAATGTAGAATTCTTATTTTGGGGAGAACTATGCCTTAAAGTTTTAGTAATTTTGTCATTTTTATTAGTTTTTTACATTACTATTTTTTTTATATTTCTATATTTGTTAAATATTTAATATTTATATAGATTTTATTTATTTCTGATTTAGTAATTTTAGTACTTTCAGTAAGTTGTGAAGGCAACAATTCTAATTTTTATTTTTCGAATAAACATTTTTTAACTGTAATATTTATATTTTATTTTATTTCAGGTTTATTTCAGTTACCTAAAACTGTTTTTTAATGGTTTTAGTTGTAGATTTAGTCAACAATAACAACACTGCAACTTCCTGTAAGTTTTTTTTTAAATATTGTGGTCTCTAGATATGGCTTAGTCCCTCCTTAAATCGACAGGGTTTATATAATTATTTTATCATGTCAGAGACTGACATGGAAGAAATAAACTCGTTAAATAAACTCTTTTTTGTTTTGTTTGCGCACAAAAACGTATTCTCATACCATCATAAAATTACGGTTGAACGACTGATGTCACATGGACTATTTTAAGCAACATAGGCTCATTGGAAATACGTGCCTCTATATACATTTCTGCAAAACTGAAAAAACATATGTACAAATCACTGCAGTTTCCAGTTGAAATGAACACTAGAGGTAGTGAAACTCCAACAACTTTTATTCCTTTTCACACAAAGTATAATTTACACACAATTTTGATTAATAAAGCCAAATTTACTTGCAGAATATTATATTATAGCTTCATAACAATTTTAACATCCTGAACGACTTGAACTGACACTTTTGAATGTTGTAGTCACATATACAGCTTCATATGCATGAGTTTTCTAATTCAGTAGGTTCAGTAGATCTGATATGATGCACATTAAAATAGGAAGGCTGCCTCAACAAATAAGTTTTTATATAACTTTTCCATTGGTTAACACTATTGGGTAGGTTCAGGATTGGGTTTGGTGTAGGTGATATTTCCAACAAGATAGAACATTAACTTTTAGCGGCACTACCCAGATATTTGAATTCTGAACAGCCGCAATATACATCTCAAGCAACGTAATAAAAATTCAGCAATACGTTCCTGTATCAACGTAATAAAAATGTGCCACAGTCAACGTATTGAACATGTTTTAGCACCACCCTCTGGAAATTTCACTTTGAAACAAAACGTACAGTAGGTACATAATTACAGTGCTTCAGAAATGGATATATTTGGACATAATGGACATATTTCCAGTGAGCCTGGATTGATTTCTAAGGGGTCATCGGATGCCCATTTTCCACAAGTTGATATGATTCTTTAGGGTCTTAATGAAAAGTCTATAATATACTTTGGTTAAAAATTCTCAATGGTACTGTAAAACAACACCCTTTTTACCTTGTCAAAATGAGCTCTGTAAAAATGATCCTGTTCTGGTTGAGGTTGCTTTAAATGTTAATCAGCTCTGCTCACCCCGCCCCTCTCTTCTTTCTGTGGAGTGGCGAGCCTGTTTACTTTAGCTGCATTTAGCCGCTAAACTTGCTAACTAGCACGTTATTAGGAAAGGCGATCGCAAAGATTCATAAAAAAACCCTTATACTCACTAATGCTGTAAGTGAAGCTGGATCACAAAAGATTTGCATGAACATAGATGAATATATGTAGATCGGGAGGATCATTCCCTTCACAAACAAACGTAATCCACTGCATCTTCAGCAGGTCAGACGTTGTAAATGACGACCACTATGTTCATTATTACATCCAGTAGCACAGCACCTCAGTCTGAGATATTCTTATCTAACTTATATCCCTGCTCCGGCATAGAAAAACAATGGAGGTCGGACTGTTACAGCTGATTTAAGGCGGGTCTGAGGTAAGACGCTCATGTCAATCAACTATCGTGGGAGCGGCCTCTGTGGGTGTGACGCCACACCGACAGGCATCTGAGAACGGCTTGATTTGAAAAAGGGGATTTTTTTTTTTTTTACAGATTAATTAAAAACCACTGCATGGATTTTTATTATAGGGTAGATTTGTACATACACTGCCAACACACATTAATGTTCATACAACATGACCCCTTTAACAATTTCCTTACTACCTTTCCGGGCCTTGAACGTGGTAGTTGCATTGCTGTCTATGGAGGCTCAGAAAGTTCTTGGATTTCATCAAAAATATCTTAATTTGTGTTCCGAAGATAAACTAAGCTCTTACGGGTTTTGAACGACATGAGGGTGAGTAATTAATGACAGAATTTTCCTATTTGGGTGAACTATCCCTTTAAAGTATTATTTGTATGAACGTATTATTTATTTAAAATATTTCTATTCATTTACACCTGTCTTGAATGGTGCACACTCTTTCCCATTTTCCTGTGGACAAGGGCAGAACTCTTCCTGTTTAGCAATTAAAATGCACAGACTTCATTGCCAAATGTCTGAACTTTCTATGACATTGGAAGCCTTTGGGTTTTGCTCCTCTCTGGCTAGAATAATCACCTACTTTTGGCTTGAGGCTATAAACCACACTTCATAGGGAGGGAGAATCCAGTCTGACAGTCAGAGAGACTAGTGTCAGGACATTTTATTCAATCACACATTTTACCAGCCAGAATTCAGATCATGTTTTGGTTCAGGCGTTATGAGACCACAATCCAACAGCCTTAGGGAAAAAAAAGAAGTCTCACATGTTGCAGTATATGGATGTCAGATTGAGATTTAGTCTGTTTGCGTGCACAAGGAGGGAGTTGGATTTTGAATAATGATAAAAACAACAGCAACTGCTACTAGCACCACTGCAATTTCCCCATTTTTCAAATGATTCCTAATTATTCGGTATACTATAGAATTTTCTCTGATAGTCTTCTTTGTCTTCTTACATTATTTTGGGTCACTTTAGCCTTTGACTTTTATTCATATTGTCAGCTTGCTTATGCTAGACATTGTGTGGGCTCTGATATTCAGATTTGGAGAGAAACGCTGAGAGCGTCTCCAGGATGAGTGGGAGGGTAAGACACTTGCACCTTGCGGTTTGTTGTCTTTTGGAAAACAGATAAAAGAATAAGTAAACACAGTATGTAATCTTCAAAAAATTAGCATTGCGTTCACAGCTTTGTGAAAGATGACAGCAAACTGAAATTTCCCACAGGTTTCCAGGAATGAGATGGAGCAGTAGTCAAGAAGTAAATCCAGGTACTTGACACTTTTTTGTTTCAGAAACATAATACGATAGAGCCTCATTTGCAGAATAGATTACTTAGATCACTTAGACTGCATTGTTTTCTTCCCTACTCAGTTTCTTTCTATTCATATTTACATTCTAATGGGCAATAACAAGCATCAACTACATTTCCTGAAGAAACTATGAGAAGTAAGGAATTATTTGTGAAATTTGCTAGCAATTTGCTGAGTAAAAAAATGGTTTCTCCACCAAATTATTAAGAAGAAAAAGCATGAAAATAGTAATAGTGATCCTTTAGTGATCACTAAAATGTGGCTTCAGATTTGAAAACGGTATACTGTTGTTACACAACCAGCTGCACACCATTCAAAATATTGATGTTGGTCACCTAAGACACAAAGACTTCATCATTCTTTCAAATATGTGGACGCAAGCGTTCAGGTGTGTACATGCAGGACAGGCACGCTCATTAGTGAACTATTCATTCAAAGTAAGTAAGTGCATTCTGTTTGTCTTGGCCTGATTCAAGAAGTGCAGCTTGGCAATGGCACCCTGACGTTCACTGTCAACAGTCAGTTTCTACAATAGCGAAATCCTTTTTAATGGATCAGCTGTCTTGGTGCCATTGAGAGGATACACTGTGCCTGCAGCAACAACAGGGTAGTTTGTTTAAAAGCATCTATTCATACTTGCATTTTAAAAGGGAGAAAAACAATGCAAACCTGTGCATAACAATATAAGCTGTGTTGTTGTGTCTCATGTTTTCATTTATTGGCAACATTGTTTGCCAGCAATGAGAGAATCTTGGCACAGCAATACAATGCTTTGTTTAAGCGCAAAGAAATTAAATTAAAAGAAAGCAATTGTTGTTAAGAAAATAGAAAGAGTGAGTGATTTACATCATAATGAAAAAATATACATCATATTTTTATGACAGTTGAAATTTGGTTAGAAACAGGTGTGCCAATGTGTACCAATGCTGATGTAAGTACAATACATAAATGAAATGGATTTGTGAATACATAGTATTTACTATTAATTGAGACTTTACAGTGATCAGAAATCAGTCATTTGACATAATACCTCTTAGTTTACTTAGATTAATTATCAATAGGTCTAACCTACTGGTTCAGAATTGTTGTAACAAAGGTCAAAGATGGCAAGTTTTCGACCGTAATCTGATTTAGGATATTGAGGAAAAAATACTTGAGATTATCAGAAATTTCCTGGAAAATGAAAAGTGGCCATTACGTACCAGCAGGAATTTGCATGGAAGTCAGTTTTTTTGCCACTGAATATAAAAATAAAAAAAAAGGTAATTGTGACTTTTTGTCTCACAATTCTGACTTTTTTCTTGCAATTGCACGTCCACGTCTTGCAATTCTGACTTTTTCTCAGTTTTGCTTGATATAAACTCACTACTGCATGTTATAAAGAAATAAATGAGAAGTTTATATCATGCAATTCTGACTTTATGACAAGCAATTGTGAGTTATTAAGTCAGAATTCTGAAATATAAACTTTCAGTCAGAACAGTCTTTTTACCCCCTTAAAATTGGACTTTATAACTCACAATTGCGAGTTTATATTGTGACAATTCTGAGAAAAAAGTTAGAATTGTGTTATAAACTCGCATTTGCAAGGAAAAAAGTCAGAATTGCAAGATATAAACTCACTTTGTAAGAAAAAAGTTAAAATTGTGAGGTAAAAAGCCAGAATTGCAAGATATAAAGTCGCATTTGCGAGAAAAAAGTCAGAACTGCGAGGAAAAAGTCAGAATTGCAAGATATAAACTCGCATTTGTGAGGAAAAAAGTCAGAATTGCAAGATATAAAGTCGCATTTGTGAGAAAAAATGCAAAATTGCAAGGAAAAAAGTCAGAATTGCGAGATATATACTCGCATTTGCGAGAAAAAAGTCAGAACTGCGAGGAAAAAGTCAGAATTGCAAGATATAAACTCGCATTTGTGAGAAAAAAGTCAGAATTGCAAGATATAAAGTCGCATTTGTGAGAAAAAAAGTCAAAATTGCAAGGAAAAAAGTCAGAATTGCGAGATATAAACTCACATTTGCGAGAAAAAACTCAGAACTGCATGGAAAAAGACAGAATTGCAAGATATAAACTTGCATTTGTGAGAAAAAACTCAGAATTGCGAGATATAAACTCGCATTTGCGAGAAAAAACTCAGAACTGCATGGAAAAAGACAGAATTGCAAGATATAAACTTGCATTTCTGAGAAAAAACTCAGAATTGCAAGATATAAACTCGCATTTGTGAGAAAAAACTCAGAATTGCAAGATAAAAAGTCACAATAACATTTTTTTTAATTCAGTGGCAAAATAAGAAAAAAAGATGCAGAGCAAGTTTTTACATTTTGATGAGAAAACAGTTTATTTTAATATATATTATTAAAATATTACTTAAAATGTTATTTTAATTTATTTTATTAATTTTCCTTAATGATTTTTAACAGGTATGAAATCATACATTTATAAATATTCATAAATGTAAATAAATGTAAAATAAGTGTTGTCTGTCAAAAATTTCCAGGCAAATTTCCAGGGAATGTGCTTTCAGAGCAGGAGAAGAATTACGAGTGTGGCCTATTTATTTATTTATTTATTTATTTTTGTAGCTGGAAATTCTTTTCCCGATCCAACAATGACAAGCAAGACACTTTTGACCTGCCAAGATCAAATGAGTAATCACACTGACAGTTCACACAGACCATAAATCCATAACCCCAGTGGACAGATAACCACATATACACAAAGATACAGTGATTTCATTTGATATTTCTTGTAACTGATTTGCAAATTCATAGATTTGTTCGGATTAGATCTGTTGATTGCATAACCTGGGGCTAAGTATAGATGATACATCACGATAAGCAGGAAACCTGTCAGGCCCTGCTAACTGTATGAAATGATCTCAGCTTTCTGACTAAATTTTTTTAACACAGCATGGGATCACTGACTGAGGATAGAGAAAGGGATTTATAAAGTTACTCCAGGGTTCAATGTTTTTTTTTGGAAATGTTCAGGATATTGAAAAGTCCCTCTAGGCTTTTCATGTGCGCTCCCCACATTTTCACTCATCTGAGGTTTCAAAATAGAGACTGAGATCTGTGGAGAGTTCCTGCATCTTTGTGCGATTATTGATCTCTATATTGTCTGCATGTTAATCATCTGTCATGTGGTTTTTGTAATTTTTGTATTGCTGTGAACAGATGATTTTGTCAATGGGGTCACATAAGGTCATCATAACTGAATCTCTGAAAACTATGTTTACCTTTGAGACCGGCACAAATAGGAGTTGTTGTGAGAGTGAGTCTGTCCAAGAGAGCGTGGGCGGATATATGTGTGTATGTGTGTGCAGGGATATGAGAGTATGAGGAGTTCTGGCAAAACAAGCATGGGTGGCAAAGGGAGAGTGAGGGACACAGATGGACTGCGTTTGCGAAATGTGGGAAAAAGTTATTCAAAAAAGCGGATTAACACGTCTTCAGTCTCACAGCACAACTGCGTAGCCGTGCTGTAGAAATTCTTGGAGATTAAACAGCAGCAATATTTTTGTATAAATGACTCGTTGTTATGAAATGATGTTGGGAAGTTTACATGTCTTTCCTTGTGTCCTGTACTCTAATTTTGAATTAAATGAGGATACATGATTTTTCATTGCACAATTTATTTGTAATTCCACTGGAGCAAAGCAAACAGGTGATTAAAAACTTAGCAAAAGTGACCATGGCATCTAAAATATATGCTTACCATATACTCTCTTACCATATAAACTGAAAAAGTTTCTATATTTTGTATTATAAAATTATGCACTAACATTCAGAAGTTTATACTACTACTGTGAAAATGATTGCAGTTATATTATATTTTAAAATGTAATTTATTCTTTTGATGGCAAAGGCTGATTTTCAGCATAATTACCCCAGTTTTCAGTGTCACATGATCTTTTAGAAATCATTCTAATATGCTGATTTGTTGCTCAAGAAACATTATTATTATTGCTGAAGAGTTGTGCTACTTAAAGTTTTTTTGGGGAAAACGTGATATAGTTTTAGGAGTCTTTCATGAATAGAAAGTTCAAAAGAACATCATTTATTTAAAACAGAAATTTTCTTGACCACAAAATTTTTGTCAGTTGATAAAAACGTGAGTGTATAAGATAAATTGATTATTTTATTTTTAACCATTTTTTAATCACCTTGTAATTTTTAGCTCTATTTTGAGTTTACTTGAATAGTGTATTCTACAGTGTAAAGAAATTATTTCACAAAGTTATAATATTATAACTGTAGTCTCTAAAAGATAGGAAATCCCTATACTGCACTGAATTGAATGTAAATAAAAAGTGTGTAAAAACGTGTAAAAAATGTGGTTCATTTTGTATGACTATTAAGAAAACAGAAAACACACTTCACTTCATATTGTTAAAATTTGTTCTCCTAAATTACAAATAGGCCTGTGCTTACAGCAGTGTCAAACATTAACGAGAGCTTGTGGCACCAGAATTAACAAAAATGCTGCATAGATTAAACAATGTATCATGTCTGTCACAATTAAAATTAAATGTAAAAAATTAATGAAAAATGTCAATTTGTGGAATTATGTTCAGATTCGCTCACTGCGTTCATTTTCATGCAACATTGAGCCTTATAACCAATCAAACGTGTTTCTGTTGAACTTAGGAATGCACTGGGCAATCAGAAGCGCTTAGATTAGTCAGCCCTGAAAATGTGCCAATCAGAAGCACTTAGTTTAGTCAGTCCTGAAAACGCACCAGTCAGAAGCGCTTAGATTAGTCAGCACGGAAGACGAGCCAATCAGAAGTGCGTAGATAGTCAGTGCTGAAAATGGCCAATCAGGAATGTTTAGATTAGTCAGCGCTGACGACAAGCCAATCAGAAGTGCTTAGATTAATCTTTTGTAAAATTTTGTAATCTACGTTCTGCGTTCCGCCAATCATAAGCGCTTAGATTAGTCAGTGCTGAAAATGCGCCAATAAGAAGCGCTTAGATTAGTCAGCGCTGAAGACGAGCTAATCAGACAATCAGAAGTGCTTAGATAGTCAGTGCTGAAAATTGCCAATCAGGAATTCTTATATTAGTCAGTGCTGAAAATGGCCAATCAGAAACACTTAGATTAGTCAGTGCTGAAGACAAGCCAATCAGAGATGCTTAGATTAGTCAGTGCTGAAAACACGCCAATCGGGTCGGCGCTGATAGCCTTGTGGGCAGGGCACCGACATACAGTGCCTTTGTGCTACGGGCGTCCCGTCTTCGAATCCCGACTTGAGGACCTTTCCCAATCCCGCCCCCCTAAATAAAGGCAAAAATGCCAAAAAATAAATCTTAAAAAAAAAAAAAAGAAAACACGCCAATCGGAAGCGCTTAGGTTAGTCAGGGCTGAAAATGCGCCTATCAGAAGAACTTGATTAGTCAGCGCTGTGTGCATGCTTGGGAATTCCCTCATCAACACAATGCAGATACAATGTAAATAAAAGATTAATTTTGTAGCTTTAGTGATGCATAATCATAAACTGACATGTTTGTCTGTGAAGCCAGAATGTGACATGCCCAAAACAAAACAAAAACGTGTTCTATTGTTTTCTATATCGATATTAAAGGAGAAGTCCACTTCCAAAACAAAGATTCACATGTAATGTACTCACCCCCTTGTCATCCAAGATGTTCATGTCTTTCTTTTTCAGTTGTAAAGAAATTATGTTTTTTGAGGAAAACATTTCAGCATTTTTCTCCATATAATGGACTGATATCGTGCCCCAATTTTGAACTTCCAAAGTACAGTTTAAATGCAGCTTCAAACCATCCCAAATGCAGCTCTAAATGGTCCCAGCCGAGAAAGAAGGATATTATCTAGCGTAACGATCAGTTATTTTAATAAAAATAATACAATTTATATACTTTTTAATGCTAAATGCTTGTCTTGTCTTACTCTGCCTGGACTGTTTTTGTTCCGGTTCATAGATAAGACCCTTCTTCCTCAGCTGGGATCGTTTACAACTGCATTTGGGATCGTTTGAAGCCGCATTTAAACTGCCTTTTGGAAGTTCAAAATCAGGGCACCATATCAGTCCATTATATGGAGAAAAATGCTGAAATGTTTTCCTCAAAAAACATAATTTCTTTACGACTGAAGAAAGAAAGACATGAACATCTTGGATGACAAGGGGATGAGTACATTATATGTGAATCTTTGTTTTGGAAGTGGACTTCTCCTTTAATAATCATTAATATAATATAAAAAAGCAATAATCTACAATAATTTATGCCATAATATTGCAGCCCTATGAGCTCATGTTTTTTTTTACATGTATAATTTAAATACAATGTTAAACAGTCTATTGTTAACAGTTTAAAATATTGATTAAAGCAATTGGCTAAATTTAAGCATAATATGGTGATTATAATAAAAAGGTGATTATAAAAATTGCCCTCACAAATGTAAAAAATGCCCCTCGAAATGAATTCCAGGGGGCAAATATTGCCCCTTAATGGAAAAGTTCATTTCTGACCCTGGCTTACAGCTTTGCAGTATCTTTCACAACATTTACCAGCCATACCAGTCAAGATTTAATTATTACACAATTCTGTGTAATTCCGCTCTCAACCTGTTTACAAATATCCAAGTTGACAAATCAACCGAAAACAAACATTTTACCAAATATTTTGTCAAATACCTGCCATCCCCTCCAAAATAAAATGTGCCTGAAAATTATGGAAACCCACTCAAAAGCAAAACAACAGGAAGGAAGGAATAAAGAAAATCAATCAAGGAAAAATAGGTCAGGAGGAAGGATAGACAGAGGAATGATCTCAAAGGACTGCCTCTGCTCCAGAATGCACAGGAGAATATTGACGGATGTCTGTTGGGTTGAACCCGCTGTGAGGAGGCAACATGTGGCGATGGTTTGAAATGGTCAACCTGAAAGAGAGAATCAGGGTTTATTCTTTGCCGCCTATATTGGTGATGTTGAATGGCCTGCATGTTCTCGCAAAGTCGCTGTGCTCTTGTGGTGCTGTGCCATTGTGACTAGTACTTTTCGTGAGGGCAGTTCATTGAGTACTTGAGTACACTATTTCTCATGCACTGTGGGGAAGAAAAGAAAAAACAGGGCTTTTTAAGAAATGTGAATTACACTATTTCATCCTGGAAAACGCTGTTGATTTGTCAAGGGTTTATATTGCAGCAAAAATGAATCATGCTGTTATAAGATTATATATACAAAGACTATGTATGTAAGATTATTTGCTAACTAAACAAATTGCTAAACAATGAGATTAAAAAAAAACTAAACTTTGTTACATTAAGACAATAGAAAAAAATTCTGAAAATCAGAATGCCTATTTTGATTAAGCAGCACTGCTGTGTTTGCATTGTAGTACTGGACATACTGCACAAAATCAGATCATTTATTTACAGTAGAATAAGAAAATGATTGTGCTTAATTAATGAAAATTAAATGAGTACATGTATTTACTCAAGATAAAAACCTTTGGTGGCAGTAATAATATTCTACTCCACTTTTGCTGATTTTTTATGTTGTAAAACTTTGTTAACGCACTAAGAACCAGTTTCCGTGGCAACTGTGATTGTACCTACAATTATGCTCCTAGCCAACCTTAGGTGATATCAAATAAAATCATTTTATTATACTGTAACCAAACAAATGATGAATAGGATACAAGTATCCCAAAGTATTCTGATTCCGTTTTTTTGGACATTACATTAATTTTTTTTCATTGTTTGTGTTCTTTTTTCCACAGAGATCTTGTGTTATAAATGTACAATACCATACACATTTGTGCAGCAGAGGTACAGTATACAGTATGTGGTATATACATAGGACTTTGCTTGTGGGTGTTTTTGATTGTGCCAGTCTTTGAGGGGGCTTTTGTATGAGATTTTGCATGAGCTGCAGGGCAATTCCATAAAGTTTAATTACATGTTATGCTCCCTGTGGAACAGAGAAGATTAGAATAAAATTAAAATGTGGTGGCGCAAAAGCGCTCCAGTGCTATGGAGCAGAACTGAGGTCTTCAGAGACCTTGATTTGTCCATATATCCCTATTGCATAGGGAGAATTCAGTGGGTGGTTCCCCATTCAGTAAAGGTGATTATTTTTAGTCAATCATTAAGTATTCATAAATGCTTTTTGTATCATATTGCGTAATAGGCATAAGGTTTTTGACGCTTTCAATGATATTGGAGCTCGACCCCGAATGTAAAACGTTTGCATGGACAGTGGGCTTGTGATTTAGCACATGCTTATTGTCTTTAATGACAAAAAGACATCTCTGTGACATTTCCTGTTAGATAACATTTCTTTTCCCTCACTTATATTAACACTACCAACAGTGTTGCGGAAAGTTACTTTTAAAAGTAATGCATTACAATATTGAGTTACTCCCTAAAAAAGTAACTAATTATGTTACTTAAGTTACTTTTTATGTTGTTTATGCTTGTTTGTTTTTAATAAAAAAAGTTCTATTTTTGGCAAATGTAAAAGCCTTTTTTTACACCAAAAGCCTCAGGCTTTGAGAAAAGTAAATTCATGTCTGTACAATAGACTGCAGACTAGAAGAAAAAAAATTCAACTCTTCCACAATAAAAAAAAGAAAACAAATGTTAAATTATCTTGAGTAATTTTTGCTTATTAGTATGGTTGAATTGGATCATCGAAGGTCAGCAGCAAAGACATTGGTTAATAAAATGGGATTAAATGCATAAAGGATATTTGTATTATTTAACATATTTAATTATTGCAGGAGTTGAATTCCACTGTTTTTATTTATTTTGAGGAATACTGCATCTGTTTTTTGTGAGATGAATTAATGCATGTTCACATTTATTCTATAACTAACATCTTACTCCTGATTATTTTCTATATTCAATATTTTCTATATTTTCTTGTCAATTAAAAAGTAATGCGTTACTTTATTAGTTACTTGGAAAAAGTAACAATATTACGTAACTCACGTTACTTGTAATGCGTTACCCCCAACACTGACCGCCAATGATGTCTGTTCCAAACGTAGTATTAATACATACGTTTTAGTGATACAATTAAAGGGTTACTCCACCCCAAAATGAAAATTTTGTCATTAATCACTTACCCACATGTCGTTCCAAACCAGTAAAAGCTTTGCTCGTCTTCGGAACACGCTGTTTTCGTTCGAATCAAAGCGTAAATAAACGGAGAAAACATATCCACGTGACGGATCAATGGGACGGTCAAAATCCTCCCGGTTTTCATCCAAAATATCTTTAATTGTTTTCCGAAGACGAACGAAGCTTTTACGGGTTTGAAACGACATGGGAGTAAGTGCTTAATGACAAAATTTTCTTTTTGCGGTGGAGTAACTTAACCCTTTAATCTTTTTTTTTTTTTTTTTTTTACCTCATTTCCAAGAACCAGAGTTTGACTTTTATATACATTAATATAAAATACATTAATAACCAACTTGTTTTTTAACTGATGTGTATCCACCTAACATATGTAAGAGATGGTCTGTGCTGACAGCCTATTATTTTAAGTGAGATCAGATCATCTTTGGTGGTGTTCGGAGCCAGGAGATGCAGTCAGGGTCTTCGGCTTGGCTTGACTTTGTGCTATTCTAAGGAATGGTGAGCTCACTAATTAAAGTCTAATGCTGCTCCTTTACGGGGATGCAGCAGCCAGGATCGTTCCCATGTGGCAGAAATGTAACCGTTATTGAAACGTTCATGTCTAAAAATACTAATGGCATGAGGTATGCAATTACTCCAGGATTGTTCTTGGATTAACCACGGCATGTGTAAAGATGGAACAGACGCTATATGTTCACTATTTTAAAAGGCTATTATTAACATTCCAGTGTTGATGGTTGACATTCCATGGTCCTGACTGTTGGTTTTCTGTTATTCTGTTATTTTGTTTTACTCCTCTATTGAAATGAAAATGAAGGAAAGCAAGTTTTTTTGTCAGTTGGTACAAATATATAAATACACACAAACACACACACACACACACACACAGTCTTCCCGCTATCTTTATGTTCGTGCTCCATAGATCTCATTTGTCTTGATCTTCTACCTGTCAGCGCTATATGTTTCATGCTTAGGTCAAGGTCCTCCATGCCCTTCTTCTTCTATGCAAGAGAATGATTTCAGATGCACAGCTGGTGGAAAAGTTTACATCCCCCTTTCAGAATTATTAAAAATGTTAATTATTTTACCAAAATAAGAGGGACCATACAAAATGCATTTTATTGTTTATTTAGTACTGAGCTGAATAAGATATTTCACATAAAAGATGTTTACATATAGTCCACAAGAGAAAATAACAGTCTAATTTATAAAAATGACCCGGTTCAAAAGTTTACATCCCCTTGATTCTTAATACTGTGTTGTTACCTGAATGATCCACAGCTGTTTTTTGTTTGGTGATAGTTGTTCATGAGTCCCTTGTTTGTCCTGAACAGTTAAACACCCTGCTGTTTTTTTAGAAAAATCCCACAAATTCTTTGGTTTTCCAGCATTTTTGTGTATTTGAACCCTTTCCGACAATGACTGTATGATTTTAAGATCCATCTTTTCACACTGAGAATAACTGAGGCACAAATGCTCACTGGTGCTTCAAAAGGAAACATGATGCATTAAAAGCTGGGGTGTGAAAACTGTTGAACAGAATGGAGATTTGGATAGAGTACACTTTTCTTATTTTGCCTAAATATCATATTTTTTCATTAAGTACTGCCCTTCAGAGGCTACAGAAAAACATGTTTCAAAGAAGACAAAATAAGTTCAGTTTACCTTGATCTTCAAATTCAAAAGGTTTTCACCCACCGGCTCTTAATGCATTGTGTTTCCTTCTGAAGCATCAGTGAGCGTTTGTGCCTTCTGTAATAGTTGCACATGAGTCCCTCAGTTGTCTCTTATATTTTGGTAAAATTAACATGTGAATGTGTAATGATTCTGAAAAGGGGATGTAAACTTTTGACCTCAACTGAAGATATCTTTAAAAGTTAATTTTATAGTGGATACATGTTACTAAGTTAATTTCCAGTATTTAAAAAAAAAACAAAAAACATTACATAATGTTACATAATTATTGTATTAAGTGCAATAATTGGGTCACTGGTGCATCTACCAACCCAGAAAATGTGAAAAAGAACAAACCAGTAACTTTGTTTTGTAAGCCTTTCTCTGCAAGCATTTGAATAAACGAGCCCGTCAGATTGCGCTTCCCTAGTGACGTAAGAAGGTAATCTTATTATTTTGTTTTTGCCATTTTGTTTTTGCATTCGACAGTGGTGTACCAGTTCTAAAGCCATGATCTGCACAGACACAACCGACTGTTTTTATGTAACTTATGTGTGTTTTTAACATAAACTTGTGTGTATTTGACAGTTTAAGGAGAAATTAGAACTTAGTTTAGTATTTACATGCCGTTTGACAGCTGCTTTCTGTGTGCGTGCTTCGCATGTGTGCACTCAGAAAACCGTTTGAAGTTTGAACTAATTTGGTTTAAAACGCATTATTTCAGCACGATAGACATGATAATCAAAACCTAACAGATGTTTTAGCAGAATATCTGAGGTATGAGCTGTAAAGGTACAGCCCTATTCTGAAAAGGGGGCGGGGAACAACAGCTCATTTGCATTTAAAGAGGCATGCACAAAACAGCTTCCACTCAAAATAGGCATTTTCAGAATAATATAGTAAATGATCTGTGGGGTATTTTGAGCTGAAACTTCACAGACACATTCTGGAGACATCTGAGACTTATATTACATCTTGTAAAAACGGCGGGAAATTGTTGCCTTTTAACAATTTTTATTTTTTCTTCTCCTTTGTATGCAGACTAATTACATGTTCATCTACTTGTCTACTCAGTTTTTTTTACAACAACAAGCTATTAAAAACTGATTGGAATTGGGCTGAAATCAGGTAGAGGTTTCCTTAAAGACTGAACCTTCATTTAGAAACAAAATCTTGCACGTGATCTGTCACATTATCGCCCAATATGAAATTTCTTTTTTATCTCCAAGGTATTGGAGAAGGTTGTTGCTCAGCAACTGCACCTTCTCCACAGGAACGACAAAGGTGGCTTCTTCCAGACAGGATTTATACCTAATCATAGTACTGACTATGCACTAGTTATAGTCAATGACTCATTATTGTCCTGACGGATCTCTTTGCCTCTAGATCTCAGTGCAGTGTTCAAAACGTTGTCCTAACACTGCCTAGAAATTCATTCCCAGTCTAAAAGTTTAGAAACTTTCTGAATGTTCAAGGCTTAATTATGGCATCTCGCAAGGTTCTGGTTTAGAGATATTACTGATTTAAGTATGTGCTGTCACTCTGTGATATGGATATTTGCATGCATCGTATTAGTGTTTGAATAGTTTTTTATAAAAAAACTGATTACTCCCTTTTTTAAAATTGTCAAAAATCGTTTTTTATTGTTATTTTTTGTTATTGTTTATTGTGTTAGCTGTTTTTTTAGTTATTTTTACTTAATCAAAATAACTCAACTGCAGTTTGATTGAGATTAATTGGAAAATCACAATGAAAAACCATGATTTTTGAAAATTGTTAATTTTCACATTTTCGCAAATTAACTCTTCGTTTATTTGTGGTATTAATAAGAAAATTAAATATGCATTTTTAAGTATGGTCTAGATTTTTTAAAAAGCTTGTTTTCACCATGGGATAAAAAATAAAGGTGATTAGGCAACAATAGTAAAAAATTTGGGGTTAAAAAAATTATATTTCAATTATATATTTTTTTTGTATAATCTGAGGCAGAAATAAAAAACAAAACAAAAAAAATTGAGATGTGAACTTGGACTTGCAAGAAAAAATTGTGAGAATTGTGAGATTAAAAGTTGCAATTTCATGGGAGAAATAGGCTTCTGTAAGCTTTTTTTCCGTTCTCTGATTTCTCTGATCTAATAAATTCAAGTCAGCGTCATAGTTTTTGCTAATTTGAACACATCAGCTCATTTTTATTTAATTTCCCATTTAATTGAATTGGCCATTTAATCCAGTTATTTGACAATAGCACACAGATTCACAAATAGTTCTGAGTACTTATTTGGTACTCTTGTACCAATGAGGCAATGAAAGAACAAGTTCATTTGCAATACAACTTATGCACTAATTACCAATAACTACTTTTTACTAGCATGTTTACAGAGAGGGCTTCATGTAAGGAAAAAACATCTTGCGTGACGGTTAGATGATTGTGAGGGATAATGGTGAAAAGTGAGAAGGAAAAGATCAAACGTATTGACCATCAAACGTCTCTTTATGGGGAAACATGATACAGACTGATAGATTTCCCCCACATCTCCTGCCTCAAAGTGAACACACACAAAGAAAACTCCATTTGTACTCCTCCCAACTGGGCTTGATAAAAATGTGCAGCATTAAGGGAATTTTGCTGCCACAGTTATGTGCTTGATAATTACACTATAGCACACTGGTGCTGACCTCTCTGTATATCTGTGGAATGAACCGGGTTTTTATAGCAGCATGGCCATTTAGAATCACTTGCCTCTGCTGTTTTGTTCTCATTCTTGACTCTGAAACAATAAATATATTAATGACAATAAATTTGTCACAACACAAAGATGAAATGCAATGAAAAGTCTTTAATATAATCCACACAGGTAAATCCACAAAAGGAAGGCAGGAACACACATACTCACTGACGAGACCGAACGACAAACAATGAACTGAAAGCAACTTATAAAGATTGGCTAATGATAAACAGACAGGTGCAGGTGATTACCTAATAATGACAATAACAAGGATAGGAACAGGAACACCATACATGGGCACATGAGGGAAAAAACCAATACAAATAGTCCAGGGGTGTGACAGTTCTCCCCCCTCCTGGAAAAAGAGGGATGGACAGAGGGGACTTAGGTGGACAAAGGAGTGGTCGTGGGATGGAAACAGGAAGTCAGTGCAGGAGGAGGTTCTAGCGGAGGACAGACTTCTGGGAGGAGGGCAACAAACAAAGTCCATGGTGGTGACGACGGAGAGAGGAGCCAGGGTGGAGACAGAAAGATCCAGGGCAGATCAGACGGAGGAAGGAGCCAGGGTGGAGACAGAAGGGACCCGGAGCAGGAGAAGCCTGGCGGGGCCCAGGCTGCAGCCATGATGGCAGCCCACGGCGGAGCCGACAGAGGGAGGTGCCATGGTGGAGGAAGGGCTGACAACTCCAGGGGGCTGACCAACGGCGGCGGAGCAAGTGGAGGTGGAGCCCGAGGCGAAGACGGAGAGCTGATGAGTCCAGGCGACAGAGGATCCAAGGTGGAATCCAAGGCTGAGGTGACAGAGGCAGAGATCCGGAGGTCGGTGGCGGAGCTGGAGCGACAGAGGACTGAGGCAGAGCTGGAGGGAGGGAGGAGCCCAATGCAGCCAGTGGGACGGAGTAACGAGGCACAGCCAGAGGAGTGGAGTCCTGAGGCGATGGCGGGTCAACGACTGACCAAGGCGGAGCCGGAGGGATGAGGAAGCCCGGTGGAACTGGTGGGCCGACATGCAACGGTGGAGACGAGGGAGCTAGGAGCCGGGGCAGAGCTGCTGGGTCAGAGGACCGAGACGGAGTCCAGGACTCGGAGGCTGGGGGTGGAGACGAGGGATCCTCCAGCCACAACGCCGATGGAAACTGACAGACCCACGGCGAACCCACCGCACAGATGGTGGGCTGAGGGTGAGCAGAAGGGCTGTCAGGAGACAGAGATGGCGTGGCTGAGGCAGGGACGAGTGGATGAGGCAAGAGAGGGAGTGTGGGTGGGAAATCCAGGCAGGCAGACAGAGGGTTCAGGGTAAATCCTCAGCAATGTTAAGGTGGGTGGAGCTTCCCTCATCTCAGATTCAGATTTCTCTCCCGTGGTGAGCTCTGTAGCGGGCTCATGCACCTGGCTCCGTGGCGATTCTCCGTGGCGATCCTCAGCTCTGTCGCATCCTTCGGCAATGACTCGTCGGTCACACTTGGCTCTGGCTCTCTGTCAGCAGTGGGCTCTAGCTGCTGCTCCGAGCTGCGGGGCGATGGTAGGCTGGACACTGGATCATGAGTTGGGCTGGTATTGTCGTCCACGAAGTCCACGGTCACCGAGGATTTGCAGGACACCAGCACCCACTCGATATAGGTGACCAGGCTCTCTCGAGGACCTTTCCCGGACAGCTGCGCACGTGTGGCAGTGTGCAGTCCAGCTTGGTAAAACGAGCAGAGGCAGCTGTCCGGGTAGTGTGTCAAGTTTGCGAGAAACACAAAGTCCATGGTGTGGTCCTCGAGAGAGCATTCCCCCTGCTCCAGTAGGAGGACGAGAACGGCAGGGTCATTCATGACTGAAAATAAAAACTGACAAAAACACTAAACAAAAAAAACGCAGGGTAGCACGTCACTTACTTTTTTAAAGGTCCAGTCTTCTGTCACAACACGTGAGATGAAAGGCGCAACACGAAGACGAAATGCAATGAGAAGTCTTATAATATAATCCACACAGGTAAACCCACAAAAGGATGGCAGGAACACACGTACTCATTGACGAGACCGGACGACAAACACTGAACTGAAAGCAACTTGGAAAGATTGGCTAATGATAGGCGGACAGGTGCAGGTGATTAACTAATAATGACAACAACAAGGACAGGAGCAGGAACACCATATATGGGCACATGAATGAAAACCAATACAAATAGTCCAGGGGTGTGACAAAATTGATATGGGATATGGATATGTTTTATGAGTACATATTTCACAGCTATTTGTGTTAGAAGCATGAAATCCTTTTGACCCGGTGGATTTCCTCAGGGTCAGAAACACCATTCTTTCTCATTCGGTCTTGAGACCTTGTTAAAACTTTTCATGAATGTACCACTTATCTTATTAGATTTTTTTTAAATGACAAGGGTTGCAATGTGGAGGCAATTTACCCTTAAAAGAATAACTCACTCAAAAAGCAAAACTGAAAATGTACTCAGCGTCAGGCCATCCAAGATGAATATATATATTTATCTGCAAATATGTAGCAAGAGTGTATACATGTTTCCAAGATACTTTTATCAATACAATAGCACACTTTCATAGGGTCTGACAGCTTTTTAATGAGTATGTCAGATTAATTCTGACACTCTATAAACCTGATGCTCAGGAGTCTAACCTTTCAAGAGCAAAATTAAAATCCGTCCCATTGCTCATTAGGTATGTTAATACATGCAAACGAATGGATGCCATGTGTTTGACCCTACCAAGGACATCCTCTGTCCGCATCTCAGAAAGGCTATCTGCTCATCTGCCTTTTTGGAACAGTTCTATTTCTGATATAAATTCAATAGAAATTACAGTAAGTAATTACACTAAATTCAATTCTGCAAACTACAGGGTCTATATGAGCTAACTGTCTATTTTTGTTCAATATCACCCTAGTGTTCATAGAAGAATATTATTATAAGGAATCCGCTTTATACCTGAGAATAATAGGTATATCTCATTCTCAGTGACATGCTCTGACATTTAATTATATCAAATAGGGCTCAAGAACTGAAAAGTCTATATATTCATATGTAACTACACTGATTGGTGTAGTAACAATTTTCACTCAGAAATTGCAGAAAATGATACATTTTCCCATATAATTACAAAGAATTAACAAATGATGCATTAAATGTAATGTTGCAAATTTCCAACTTCCAAAATATATTTACAGTGTACTGATATAAGGTATTTTAAAAGAAGATATTTTGTAAATAAATGAATTAATGAATAAATAAATGTATTATTTGTTTGCTTTCATTTATTTATTTAGTTGAGTTAAATAAATTGTATCCCTTAAAGGGTCTCTCAAGCATTTTGATACATTGAAATTACATACATTGAATTTTATCTTGCAATGTCAGTTAATATTTTAATGCTATATGGCTTTTAATAGTTAATTTACTTTTTGTATACTAGTTTTATTTATTTATTTAAATGAATTGTATCCCTTACAAAGCATCACAAGCATTTTGATACACTGAAATTAATAATTTTTCCAAGAAAATAATGTTATGCATATCTTGCAAACACACACACACACACACATATATATATTTATTTATATAATTATTTAATGCTATATGGCTTTTAATAGTTAATTTACTTATTTTTTTTTTTTTAAATAAATTGTATCTCTTAAAGGGCACCTTAAGCATTTTGATACATGCTGAAAGAAAACTTTTTTCAATATTATGTGTTACATATATTGCAAACAAATATATTTTAATATCAGTTAATTATTTCATGCTGTATGGCTTTTACAGTTAGTTAATGTACATTTTGTTTACTAGTTTTTTTATTCATTTATTTATTATTTATTTAAATTAATTGTATCCCTTAAAGGGCCTCTCAAGCATTTTGATACACTGAAATGACTTTTTTTCAAGAATATGTTTTACATATCTCGCAAACTTTTGTTGCGATATTTTTAATGTCAAATAGATTTTAATGTCAGTTAATAATTTAATGCTACATGGCTTTTAATAGTTAATTTACTTTTTGTAGTGTTATTTATTTATTTAAATAAACTGTATCCCTTAAAGGGCCTCTCAAGCATTTTGATACACTGAAATAATTTTTTTTTCAAGTATATGTTTTACATATCTCGAAAACATATATTTTAATGTCAGTTAATAATTGAATGCTATATGGCTTTTAATAGTTAATTTACTTTTTGTATACTAGTTTTATTTATTTATCATTTATTAAATGATTTTTTTTCAAGTATTTGTTTTACATATCTTGCAAACTTGTATATTTTAATGTCAGTTAATTATTTAATGTTGTACGGCTTTTAATAGTTAATTTACTTTGTGTATACTAGTTTTTATTTATTTATATATTTCTTTCAGTTTTCACATAGCTTTACCACGTATACCAGGCGTATACCATTTGGCCAATAGCCTAGTTGTCATCTCTACCATTTGCTCATAATAAAATTATATTTATAATGTAATATTTTATACAGCTGTGTGGATGCCATTCTCTTGTTCTTCCACTGTAAATAAAAATATAAGTATTTTAGTTAATATTAATGTTAGTGCTAATTGTAGTATGATTAACGTTCTGGTTTGATGTTGATAATGTGGTACTTGAGCTTACCTGTGAATATTGTTGAGTAAGTGACAGTCTGTGCGCGTGTTCAAGGGGGCGCTATTGCTCTAGCTGATGATGCTGTGACTGACTGTGATGAAGCCCTGCAAAAAGTTTGAGCAGGTCGTGAAGAATACAACCTCACACAAGCAGCATTTCATTTGTAAAAGTTTCAGACGTGAAGCAGCGACATTTTACAAATTCAGCCGTCACTCACGCGTGTAGTTTGAAGTCTTTACATTTTTATTCACACGCGGAAGCATGCGAAATATCAATATTTATATTGCCGCTCTGTCTGAAATGATTCCGCATCCCTCTGTCTCTTCTCACTGTGGAGAGCTCGTGCGCGCGCGTGTGTGCGCGCATTCAGGTGTTGACAGAGAAACCTAGTAAGAGTCGGTGAGGAGGGAGAGGGTGTGTGTGTATGAGAGAGAGAGAGAGGAAGAGAGCGAGAGAGAGAGTGTGAGAGAGAGACACGCGCTCTCTCCTAGTGCACTTTGCAGTAAGTTGCGGGCGGCTGTTGCTGGCGTGGCGGTTGCTGGTCGCGCAGGGAACTTTAACACGCTGGATCCCAAAGTCCGTCTCTCTCACCTGCGCAGTTCGGAGCTGCCATGGATTTCGCGGCCGGATTTACTATCCTAATCACACTGCCGATCTTTCTGCAGACGAATGGCCTTTATATCTCCAGTAGCATAGGTACGTGCGGCTGCCTTTACCTATTTACACTTTCATCCCATCGCAAGATGTCCTGCCCGGTACCACCCCAGTGCGCATCAGACCTGGATGTTTGCGCACCGTCCCCATCCCTGTATGAGAGAAACTTGTGGCACAGGCTATCTCTGATCTTTTTAATTATTCTCCGGAGCTTTAGAAGATAAAAACAGCCGTGGCATTCTCGTGTGCTGTGTCATTACTGTTTGTTGTGAAGTGGGTTTGTTTCACATGCTGCTGAAATTCTCAGCGCAGCTCTGGTGTAGTGGAAATGTTTTGGTTTTTTTTTTTTTCCTCGCGTTTGCGATCTTTGACGGACGCTCTGGCGATATTGATCTGTCTGAGAGCGGAAGTATTGCAGGATATTGATTTCAAATAAAAAAAATGTCCCCGTTCTGTTCTCCTCCTTTGAGAGCGTTTAAACAAAACGTGCGTTTTGCATAAAGAAACTAAAAAAACTAAACCTCTTAAACTTTTGAATTTTTTCTAAGTGGAAGATTTCGAGGTTACTTTTTTATGCGAAAACTTTCGGTTTGTTGGTGACTTGTATGGTTATTTGTAAAATAGAGATTGTGCAGAAGTGCTCTCTTCAGGGATCCGCATGCAAAGCTCAGCATCACTTTGAACTGACACATCGGCTGTGTCTCAAAACATAGCTAGTTGTCTACCTAGACAGCATTGTTGGGCATCATAGGTGTTTGCATAGATAATTGAAGCATTTTGAGAATAACTGTTAGGTGGGCATCTTAGGCATCATAGGTGTGTGCAGCATTTTTGTGCATCAGTTGCATATTTGCTAGGTGTATGCAACATTTTTTGAGCATCGTAGGTAATTAAAGCATTTCAAGCATCATTTTAGGCATCACAGGTGCATCAGGTGCACCAATTTTTATTATTAGGAGAGACAAGTGTGTGCAACATTTTTGAGCATTATAAGTAAGTGAAGCATTTTCAAGCATCAGATTCATGTGACATAGGTGTGTGCAACATTTTTGTGCATCAGTTGCATGAAGTGTTATTGGGTATCTTGGGTGTGTGCAATATTATGTGGGCTTCATGTAGAAGCTTTTTAAACTTCATTTTTAGGCACCATGTGTGTACAGCATTTTTGGGAATCATATATGTGACCCTGGACCACAAAACTCGTCATAAGGGTAATTTTTTTTAAAATTGAGATTTATACATCAACTGAAAGTGAAATACATAAGCTTTCCATTGATGTACGGTTTGTTAGAATAGGACAGTATTTGGCTGAGATACAACTATTTGAACATCTGGAGTCTGAGGGTGCAAAAAAATCAAAATATTGAGAAAATCGCCTTTAAAGTTGTCCAGATGAAGTTTTTAGCAATGCATATTACTAATCAAAAAATAAGTTTGGATATATTTACAGTAGAAAATATACAAAATATCTTAATGGAACATGATCTTTACTTAATACCCTAACGATTTTTGGCATAAAAGAAAAAATTTTTGACCCATACAATGTATTGTTGGCTATTGCTACAAATATACCCATGGATTTGTGGTCCATGGTCACATATGAGTGGAGCATTTTTGTACATCAAGTGCAAAAATGTATTATTATTACAGATGCAGATGTGGTGTAGTTGTGTGTTGCAATTTTGTGCCTTAGGTAAATTCAATATAATTGGGTATTATATATGCATATGGCACTTTTGGGTATCACAGGTGTGTGCAGAATTTTTGGTGAATTGCCTGAGTGGAGTATTTTGGGCGTTAAGTGTGCATCATGCAACATTTATAGGAATGCATGGAACATTTCTGGGCATCACAGATGTGTTTGGATGAGTGCAGGTTGAACTGACTCTGAATGTGCTCTGTGATGCCTAAAATGCTGGCTTCCTTGGTAGGCTGCTTACCAGGTTTTGTGGCACTCGTTTAGGATAAGTGATCTTCTTCTGAGATAATTTAAGTCAATTACTTTTGTGAGTCTGTTGTTGTGTTTCTTCATGATATATTTCAATGTTCTAAATGCATCTATCATGCATGTGGTTGTCATTGAAAACAATAAGGCATACTGTGAATGATACAGTAGTATTTCATGAAGGGAGGCAGGCAGATGTACTATTACAGACACAGAACAACACACTTTTTAATACAGTCTCACACAGTCTGCGCACAAACAAATCTGAAAATGATGGTGTCAAATAAGTGTTAATGTGTTCCTTCACCCAGACCCGTCTGACCCATGTGCATTTACGTGCTGTGTAGAAAAAATGTGCATTTTAAGTGTCAGCATAAACACATCGATATTTCATTCGTTTTATAAGACTCCCATCATATGAAAGTCGCCAACCTAGTGGCATTCATTATAGATGCTGATGCACTACAACCAACGTGTGCTGTCTGACTGACTATCTTTGTGTGTAACTCAATGCAGATTCCCTGCAGCATGTTCTGGGGGACTATGGACTGGTGAAGCCCGTTCTTACTGATGCAGAAGGCCGCTTCCTGTCCCATGCGGTATCGGTTGGTCCAGCAGATGGGCAGTTCCGTAGGCGCTGGAGAAGAGAGGCGGCATCGACCGACCACGCCCACCATGAGTCGGGAGGAGGCACGCCTGAGCGACTCTACTACAATGTCACCGTCTTCGGCCGGGAGTTTCACTTGCGTCTGCACCGCAACACGCATCTGGTGGCTCCCGGAGCCAAGATGGAGTGGCAGGAATCCGACGGCACGCACTCCGAGCCTTTAAAGAGCGACTGCATGTATGTTGGTGACATTACGGACATACAGGGAGCCTCCGTAGCTATTAGTAACTGCGACGGTCTGGTAAGTGGCCACATTGGCCTTTATTTTGTGTGGTGTCTTGTATGTCCGCTTAAAGGAATAGTTCACCCAAAAATGAAAATTAGGCTCACCCTCAAGGTGTATATGACTTCTTTTTTTCAAACGAATATTCGGAATTATATTAAAAGATGTCCTGGCTCTTCCAAGCTTTATAAGGCTTTGAGATTTCAAAGCCCAAAAAAGTGCATCCATCCATCATAAAAAGTACTCAATAAGGCTCCAGGGGCTAATAAAGGCCTTCTGAAGGAAAGCGATGCACTTGCGCAAGAAAAACATCCTGTCATATGCACGTTCACAAGCAGTGAATGGGTGCCATGAGAATGAGAGTCCAAACAGCTGATAAAAACATTACAATAATCCACAAGTAATGCACACTTTCGTCCAGAAATTAACGTTTTGTGAAGTGAAATGCTGCGTGTTTATAATAAATAAACCCACCATTAAGAACTTTCCTAACTTTAAGCCAACTTCAAAGTCCTCTATTCATAATTTTGCTTCCTCCAGTACAAACATCGTCTCGTCTGAATCTCTCGTCTGAAAGAAATATGCACAGATCAGATTAGATCAGATCTAAACAAATACTGTGATGTTTTCATCAGCTGTTTGGACTCTTATTATGACGGCACCCATTCACTGCAGGGCATCTATTGGTGAGCAAATGATGTCTTGCTGAATTTCTCAGAATCTGTTCCAATGAAAAAACAAACTCATTTACATCTACGGCATTTAAATTTAAGCAAATTTAAATTTTGGGGTGAACTATTCTTGACCTTGTAATGAGGGTCTTGCTAAGGTCCTTTAAGGTGTACCCTAAAATTTTATCTTGTGCTTTGAGTCTCTTCAACAAAATATTGAAATGGTCTCTTAGTTCATGCAGTAGTCATTGATTTTGTGAGTATCCAGGGATATTCCAAATATACAAACTGAAAGGCAAATAAATAGTTGAGCGGAAGAGTGTGCTTTGTGACTTCTTGTGTGCGCTGAGATCTATGTTTATGGCAGCAACAGATGTGAGGATTGGAGCAGAGGTCTCTTGTTAATTACTAGAGAATTTTTTTTTCTTTACGCAAATAAAACTATAATTGTAAACGGGCCCAGATGAGAAGCTCAGAGAGTCTGTCAGAGATCATGAGAACCATACGCCCCCTGTAGCTGACATCTTTATACAGCAAGAAAGAGAATAATAATAAAAAAAAACTTCATAAACAGAGGTCAAATAAATGATGCATACAGTGGGTACATAGAGGGTGGGTGCCAGTAGGGCTATACTGTCTGTTCTGTTGGTCTCGTAGAATATACTCATAGAAGCATCAAAGCCCATGTGGAAATGTACATGCATACATGCTTTTAATGAAACAGTTAGAATCAGAAAATATATAAAAATAGCCTACTTGGATAAAAAATAACATGGTATACCAATTGGTATGTTTGTATGTATGTTGTTTGTTTCATTTGCATGTTTGTGTGTAGTAGCCTGTAGCATTTCATTGCTTTTTATATCATAACCTGCGTGAATGCCCTATATGAAGAACTTACAGGCGTTTCTGTATATACTGTGTGTGTGTTTGTGTGCTTGTGCACAGGTATGTCCACACTTTTGTCAGTTTGTGTGTGTTTGTGTATACACGCTCCAGTGGGCATAGTGCCCACAGGATTAAACCTAGTCTCCATGCTGTCCTTCAGCTTCAAACACTCAGGGTCATCCAGGGCTACAGCCGTGGGCATCTTGCATATAGAACAGCCTCAGTAACTCCATTTCCTCTGAGGGTGATACTCTTCAACAGAGAGAATAAATGCAACCTTAGCTTCACGGCTCTTGATATTTCAGAGGTTTGTTTGTAGAGAAGAGCATGTAAACGTGATTATGTTGCAGAATGAAGAGTGGCCATGCTAATGGCGTTGTATTTAGAGTGTATTTTGGATAGCTCTGAATATTAAGAGAGATCAGGTGAGGCTGATTTGATACATTTTTAACCTGAAGTTTCACCTGATTTGCATGTATGCAAAAGCTTGTTTTCAGTTTTCATTTTATAAACAGGTAAAAAAAAAAAAATAGATACAAATGTTTAAGCAGTTCTGGTTATAGCTTCTATATGATCTTTTTTAATGAGACAGAAAAGCAGCCAGATGGAAGTAGGTAGACATTGTGGCAGTAGCCACATCTTGTTCAAAAATACATAGAAACTCATTGTTCCATTGCTTCAGAATAACTGGAACTGCAAAGAAATCAAAACATCTGCTCATTGAGCAAAAGGTCACGTAGGCTGAAGAGAAATCCACTTATGTGGTATTATGTTTTCTCCGAAACCATCTTTTTCCGCAAATCAGAAGTGTATGGTTTACCAGTGTCAGAGGTTGGATGTATTCGTGATAATCAGAGGGTCTGGTTTACTAAGGGAGAACTGAGAATTTTTCAAGTATTATTTATCAACAGGTGTTTATCGACACAATATGCACTACAATGTGTGTGCAGACATCTGTCTTTTGGGATGTTGTAGTTTTAATTGCTAAAGGTTTGTTAAGGTTTTAAATTTGTGTGCGTTTCTGAGAGTGTACATGTGTTGTGTACTACAGTTTGAGTAGATCCTTTAATAATAGCAAAATGTTGACTGTGCATACATCTGTTTTATTGTGGGGCATGGCCCGATGTTGCAGGTTACGCTAGCACTTACAGAGACTCAGGGGAAAAGTCTTTATTGTTTTTATAAGCTAGAAAAATTAAGCCTGTCCACTCACTAGATGATGGGGTGCTATTTTGTAATACAGACAATGAAAGCAACAAAAAGCAGCGACTCCCTTTACATGTATTTTACAAAGTTGACAAAAACAGATTATTTGAATGCCAGTGTGACTGGTCACCTCTTTTTGTTTTGTAAGATTAAAGAAATAGTTCACACAGAAATGAAAAGTCTGTCATTAATTACTCACCCTCATGTCGTTCCAAACCCGTGAGGCCTTCGTTCATCTTCAGAACACAAATTAAGATATTTTTGATGAAATCAGAGAGTTTTTTGACCCTGCCTATGAGAGCAACGCAACTACCACATTCAAGACCCAAAAAGGTAGATTGGACATTGTTAAAATAGTCCATGTGACATTAGTGGTTCAACCTTAATTTCATGAAGCTACAGTGTCAGTAAAAAAGGTACCGCTCTGTCACCGGGGTGGTACCCTAAAGTACAAAAGTGAAAAGGTACTTCTTTGTACCTTACCTACCTCTAAACAGTACATATTAGTACCCTAAAGGTAGATTTTAGTACATTGAAAGTACATATTAGTTCCTTAAAGACACATATTAGCACTTTCAAAGTACATATTTGTAAGTTTTCACTTTTGTGCCTAGGGTACCGCCCCAGTGGCAGAACTGTACCTTCTTTCCTGAGTGTATGAGAATACTTTTTGGACGCAAAGAAAACAAAAATAACAGCTTTATTAAATTTCTTCTTTTTCTTGTCAGTCTTCGATGTGGGTTCGCAAGAGTACAACGTATGCGTTTGGTGCTGCTGACACAGGAGCTGGCGTTCTGATGTAAATGTAACCAATACTACTCTTGCACTAGTCACATTTACCGCTGCTTGGCGATATTTTGCAGGCGAAATCCATTTCAGTTGCAAACTGAGTGTTTTACGTGAGGGTGAAGAGTTCAAGCGCATGTTGTTCATGTTCGTGATCAAGTTGGTTACAGATCTCACCCCCTTGTCAATCAAGATGTTCGTGACTTTCTTTCTTCAGTCGATAAGAAATTATGTTTCTTGAGGGAAAAAAAATCAGGAATTATCTCCATATAATGGATTTCAAACCTTAAAAGCTTGAACTTCCAAAATGCTGTTTAAATGCAGCTTCAAATGTCTCTAAACGATCCCAGCCGAGGAAGAAAGATCTTATCTATCAAAACGATCGGTCATTTTCTAAAAAATTTGACAATTTATATACTTTTTAACTTCAAACACTCGTCTTGTCTAAGTCTGCATGAACTGCAATTTTTCCTGGTTCAATATGGTCAGTACAGTCAGGGTGTGTCGAAAAACTCCCATCTCATTTTCTTCCCCAACTTCAAAATCATCCTATATCGCTGCAGAAGTACCGACCTAGTGTTTACAAAGTGAACATGCAAAGAAGATCAAACACCCTTTACAAAAAAAAGTTTTTTGACATACCCTAACTATTGACCCAGATTACACAGACAACGCATACGCATCACAGAGACGAGACAAGATGAGCATTTGAGATTAAAAGTATAATAAATTGTCAATTTGTTTCGAAAATGACCGATTGTTTTGCTAGATAAGACCCTTCTTCCTCGGCTGGGATCGTTTAGAGCCCTTTGAAGCTGCATTTAAGGACAGGCGTGACAACTGCAATCTGTAACCGAACACACACCTGTAAATTTTCAGGTCTCACAACCACATTCTCAGAAAACATGTGCTGTGTGAACTGAACAAGACTGGACAACTAGCTGTCTATCATGTCATACCGTGTTGTTGTGTGTTTTCATGTGGTTTTAATGACTTGGATAGCTGTGTGTCATCTAAAAGTTTTAGATCCAGTCAGTTTTTCTCCTGTCAGTTTTGTGTTCTGCCCGTGTCTCAAATGCTCCACTCTCCACACATAGGCTATATAAAAGCTTCTGTCGGTTAATGAAGATTTAACTAATGAATTTTTGCTTGATTGGACTCTTGTGTCAGAAAGTGATAAAACTTTCAGTTCTATCAATGTCGCCATCTTTGATATTGCTTTGGCCACTGGTTAGGAATACGGTCTTGACTAACTTTGCATGTTCATACAGACAGTATTCCAGACGCAGCTGTAAGCTGCTGTAAGTAAATGCAGTTCTTAATCCCAAAAACTGACAGTGTGAACGTAGCCTTCATGACTTCCTAAGATGGAATATAACACACAAGTCATATAGTTTACTTTTACTATTTTCTTTGGTGATTTATATGGAGCTTAGCATCTGTAGTCGCTATGAACTGTGTGAAGATTCTTCAAAATATTGAATTGTTTATTTCACAGAAGAAAGAAAGTCATACGGGTTTGGAACAACATAAGGGTGAGTAAATGATGACAGAAATTTCATTTTTGGCAGAAGTGTTTGTTTAATATTCACTACTTACTTTTTTTGTCCATAGTCTTGGTGGTGAGCCAGTTGGCATCTTTTAACCACAACTAAATGAACAGCTAAACTTTCACAGGATAGTGTTCAGAAAACCAAACAAATAGGAAAGTGGAAACAGACAGGTGAGAGACACCACCACACATCCTGAGGGAAGCTTGTGTTTGTAATATGGCCAGACTAATGAAGACAGAGACAGTGTTGAGCAGCTGAGCAGGATCGGAGAGGACACGCCATGGTTGGTGAAAGACAAGGCCAAGGCTAAGATAGCAAACAGGCAGGGGAGGAGAGGCGTATCGAAGACGAATGGTGCTGTCGGCACGTTGGTTTCAGTACACAAGCAGGCCAGCGCGCGTCTTCCCAGGGGGGGACAGTCTTTTATATGGGTGTGCTGAAGAGTGGCCAAGGCCTAATCCTTTCACACACTTCACTGCCCGACGCAATTATACTCTTGCCTCTTCTTATCTCTTGGGGCGAATCTGCATCCAGCAAAGCTCTCGTACCATCAATCAGACCCTCTCCCCATCATCATAGCGTGCATTGCTGGCGTTAGTTGACAGCAGCATCAGAACCAAAAGGCCAAAAGGCAAAGCTGTTCACTAGATTCAATCATGTTTGACTTTACTCACAGAGCGTCAATATACACACTAATAGGGAAACTGCTTAAAGGGATCGTTCACCCAAAAATGAAAATTCTGTTATTAAGTACTCACACTCAAACTCGTCATTTCAAACCTGTTAGACATTTAGTTATCTTCGGTACACAAATTAAGACATTTTTGATGAAATCCAAGAGCTTTCTGACCCCTCACAGAGAGCAACGCAACTACCACGTTCAAGGCCCAGAAAGGTAGTAAGGACATTGTTAAAATAGTCCATGACATTGTGGTTCAGCCTTAATTTGATGAAGCTTTATTCTTTATTTATTGACTTTATTCAACAGTTAGTCTCCGGTGTGCATTCATGAGAGTTGACACATGAGCAGGTGTTATTGTTTTTTTTTTTGCACACAAAAAGTTTTCTCGTAGCACCATAAAATTAAGGTTAAACCACTGATGTCAGTCGGTTGGTTGGCCAAACTATTGGTTGATCTATGTATCTACAACACCCTTTTGTTTGAAATAAAGGACAATTTGTTGCTGCAAATTAGAGTGTGAACTCCCGTTTAGATATGGTTATTGGCATTTGTCACATGCAGTACAACTATAGCTTCCTTAGATATCTTAGGACCTGTTGGAAGAGCTAATTTTTCCTTAACACTTCCAACACAAGTACGGCAGTGTGTCTAATTCTGATGAGGTGATGAATAGAGCGTAGAGTCCCACGAGGAACATTAGCACTCCATTCGCCTTACATGTTGTGGAACATCTGTTTCACTTGCTTCACTTTTACTTGCGCTTGGCTTGAAGTTCTGAAGCATTACTTGATCTCACCCAGCTAATCTCGTTCCTGTAGTTTAAGGGGTGTCTGCTTCAGGCTTAAACCATTTCAAGTCCCATAAGTGCCACTGAGTCATTAAATAACACGTTTAACAACTCAGCAGAGTCGGTTGGTCATTTTAGGAGTTGATGATCCGGTAATGACACAGGTGGTTAAGTCTGAAAACACTGTAGGCCGAAAGACTTCATTTTTTCAGCAGAAAGCGCTAGCGTCACCATGGATATAACTGTGATGGTGAGCTGAGTTAGCGCAGCTCAAGTGCCATTTACTTCTGAGTATAATCATTATATCAATTTTCTGCTGAGCAGCTGTTATTGACCCCTTTTGTTCGAATTTGTGTGAATTGGCTGGTGCTGGGCATGAACGAACAAGAGATTACGCTATGATTACAGACTCCGCCCTGCAATGTGGCTCTCAAACGCACAATTACTCAATCAAGAGGCTTTTATCAGCCAGTCAGCGGCTCAGTGCGAGGGCAGGAATGTTTCTCATAACCTGCAATTACCAATTTCCACCGACTGCAATTCAGCAGCCATTTCACAGTTTGTGCACTGAACACATAAAAAAAGACGAGGGATTTCCCTTTGGTACTACATGAGGAAATTCCACACAAGGAAAGATATTACAGGTGAAATTTTAATAGCTTTAAAAAGATTTCTTTCTGTATCAGCATTATCATCTGTATTTCTTTGACATTAGAAATGGCAAGGTTGTAGGTTTGTCATTCACTTTGTGATGTGAATGTTACTTGTGTTAATACTGTATGTAAAATGTATTTACTATATATTCTTTGAAATCACTGGAATGACAAGAAAAGAAATTACAGAAAGTGATGTTGCAGCGCACTGGATATTAAAGATAACAATTGCCCAAGTGCTCAGCTTCTGCTTTAGAGTCTATAATGGGAGTTTTATATTCTTTCATTATATTATAAAGCAACATCACACAGGCAAGAGTGCTGTTTTTCCAACTGTATAATTGTCATGAAGTTGCAAATGGTTGTTGTTATTGAGCCTGTGCTGGTTTACTAAATTAAAGCAGCTTTTTCTTCATAAACTGAAGATTAACAAGTTGGAAAGTCATGAAAATTGTGTCACAAAGGTGTCAGAAACACACTGTTACTGATACAAGACAAAAACGGAGGTATCAAAATCACGTTTTGAGGTGCTGAACCTGATTTAGTCCGTTCTGGTCCAAACGGAATGACCGGTATGTCTCACCCAATATCCATGGGCCTTGATGCTTAACGCAGAACATTTAGCAGCTTGTTCACCTGGAGCTCCTGAGAGTCTCCTTCCTCACTCACTCCCGTCGTTTATCTGTTGGGAGGTGGAGTTGGTGCAGTTTCATAAGCAGCAAAACAGGACGATATCACACTGTTTTGTACACATTCACACCTCCAGGCTTCCAGATGCTGATGTGTTTCATTTGTTTTTGTTATTGATGCAGTAAAAACAGTGCTGTTTTGGTTTGGATCATGATTGAAGTGTTTTCATTTTTTGCCTGTGACTGATTTACACTTGACTTACTTATTAATGCACAGTAAAATCAACCCATTTAAAAGCAGTGATCATTGTAATCATTGCATTTTTGTTTCTGCTTTTCACTTTTAACTGGCGAATTGTTAAATGTCGAAGTACTGGAAATTGGAAAACATATTACATATTCCAAATATGTAAACACAATCCAAATATGGCAAGAAGCTGAGCTTCAGAACATTGTCCCAATCACTGAGAACGTTCTCACGCTTATGATGCAAGACTAAGCTTTCCAATCTGCCAAAGGCAAGTACCCCACCAAAATATTTTTGTAGTCATGATTCCTGTAACATGCTGTGCATCAAACAATTGTTTACAAAAGCATTAGAGATCGGTTTAATCTTACTCAAGCAATTTCTGATGCCTCAGTTCATTTCCAGTTCAGATCCTCCCATGAGTCTCCAAGCTCCGAGTTTTTCAAAGCAATAAATTCTAGTATAATAAAAGCACTTCACTGCTGCAAAGACTGCTTTAGAATAGTACAAATTTGCATGGTGGTCCAAGCTTGTTTATGATACTGGTTTGGTGCTGGTTTAGCCCAAAGTCTGTAAAACCTGGAGAAATCTATTAATTAGCATTCCCATTCATTTAAAGGACACCTATTATGTCTCTTTTTGCAAGATGTAATATTGGTCTTGGGTGTCCCAAGAATGTATCTGTGAAGTTTCATCTCAAAATACCCCAAATCAATCATTTATTATAACATGTGGAAAATGACATTTTGGGGCGTGTCTTAAAAAAGAGCTGTTTTGGTGTGTATCACTTTAAATGCAAATGAACAATGCAATATTCCCGGCCCGTATACGCAGCGTATACATCTCTGCGTTGCATACCTTCAGTCGTAAACAGTCAGTAGAAGCAACATGACTGAGAACAAGTTTGCCAGGTTTTCACAACAGAACCCGCCCAATTGCTACTCAAAACTAGCCCAAAACTAGCCCGTTTGCGTTTTGAGGGGGGGTCTACCGCTAGAAATCATTCCGCATTTGGCGGGGTTCCCCATGTAAAATTCGCATTCCAGGGAATAAATATTATGTTTTGGGTGTCGCTTCAACCCGTGGACATGAAAAACAACCTGTGGCAAGTGTTAAAGGGTTAGTTCACCCAAAAATGAAAATTAGCCCATTATTTACTCACCTTTCAGGCATCCTAGGTGTATATGACTTCCTTCTTTCAGATGAATCCATTCGGAGTTATATTAAAAATTATTCTGGCACTTCCAGCGTTAGAATGGCATAGACAGGTGTTTTTCTTCGTCCGTCCAAAACAAGTCCAATAAAGTGCATCCATCCATAATAAAAAAAGTGCCTCACAAGGCTCCGGGGAGTGAATAAAGGCTTCCTGTAGCAAATCAGATGTGTTTTTGTGTGAAAAATATCCATATCTAAAACGTAATAATCACTTTAATCTAGTTTGCGCACTTTGTTGTACATGGAAATGTGCTTCGGGTGGATGTCCGCTCAGACGTGACAAATGCGAATGTGCCGTGGAGAACATGTCAGAGGGTTTCGAAAAAAAACAAGAGGGCCTGGATTTCCTTTGCTAAAGTAAGGAAAATGTGCTTCCTTTGCTCCTGTAAACAAACGTTGGTTTTCACGAGGTGCATGCGCAACGCTAACGTCCTACGTCATCCGTCTGGAAGTGCTTCCGTGAACGACCAGTGAGCACAAGCTATTAAAGTAATTATTATGTTTTTAATAAGAATATGATTTCTTACAAAAATGCATCGGTTCACTACAGGAGACCTTTATTTACCCTCTGTAGCCGTGTGAGGCACTTTTTATTATGGATGGATGCACTTTATTGGGCTTGTTTTGGACTGTTGAAGAGAAACATCCGCTTTTTGCCATGATAGAGTTTGGAAGTGCCAGGATAATTTTTAATATAACTCCGATTAGATTCGTCTGAAAGAAGGAAGTCATATACACCTAAGATGCCTGAAAGGTGAGTAAATAATGGGGTAATTTTCATTTTTGGGTGAACTAACCCATTAAAGTAGCCCAGTTACGTGGGAAAACCGCAGACATGGCAACACTAACTGAGAACAAGAGAAACGGTGTTCAGCCGTACATATGGAAGGCCAGAAACACCAAAAGTGGAATGAAAAACCGCAATGTTACAGAGCTCGTGCTTCGCTTACCTAGCACTCAACAGCGCATAGAGGAAGTTTTTGCTAGCACTACTGAACGGATAGTGTGACGTGAACGAATCTCACCAGTGCGGCGCTGATCAATTAAAATACTTTGCTAACGTACGCACAGAAATATGGTTAAAATGTTAGCTAAGCACCATAACGAAATTCACAAAGCAGTCTGGAGTGAAATGATTTGGGCAGACAAATGTATTTGAGTAGATTTTGAGGTACATTACATTGAAAAATAAAAGTAATCCACTGCATCCTTATGGCTTAGATGTTTTGAGAAATTGAAGACTTTTATGTTTAATCTTACATCCAAATGTAGAGCACTGGGATTGCTTACGAGACTTTGTTGATGTTACAGGTGCTCGAGTACAGAGAAAAAGGGGGGATAGCGTACAACCGAAGACAAATTGCTGAGGGCAGAAACTATTGAAATGCAGGACTGTCAGTCAGCTGCCGTGGGCAGGGCCTAAACAATGTGATGTCACATTGCTTAGAGAATTAAAACGGCATGCCTAGTGAGATTTGGTTTAATGGGGATTAAAGAATAAGGAGTGAGTGGATTTTTATCATTGTAAGCTGATTGTGGTCACACACTGCCAACACGCATTATGCCCAAACACCATGTAAAAGTGGATTTTGTATAATAGGTTCCCTTTTAATGACAGTTGTTTACTACAGTAGCTAAAGCTTGGTTTGGCTGGTGGACCAGTATTTACATGCTATTAAATAACAACATGAAGTGGCCTGTTTCTTTATACTGGAGCTAATCGCCGAAGGAATTATTGTTGAACAAGCTAGTTAAAAGTCTTCTAGGGACCAGCATGCAAAACACAGCATATGCTGGCCGTTTCAGCAAGGTTATTGGATTTTCTTCAATTAAAACAAAACCTCCCCACATTAAAACATGGCTATTTAAGAATATGTGTATCTTCCATGCTCCTTTGCTCTGGGAACGTGATAATCATCATGCTTGCTGCTTTATGTTCCTCTTCCACGGCGAGTGAAGAATCTCACTCCATGGGTTCCTGCTGTGGTGAGATCTGTTGCCTCTCATGTTCCTGTGCTATTTTTCGCAATCTCTCTGTTAAAAAGATGGCTTCACTTGTCTGTAATCCAGTTATTCATTCCTTGTATGTCTCTCTTGCATGCATTCTCCTTCACTACTGTTTTGTTTGCTTCTTAAGATAGAAGCCGGTTGCACAAGAAAAAAGCTAGACGATACAACACAGGCCTAGCCACCCAGGAGCAATTCGAGGTTAAATGCCTTGTTCAAGGGCAGAGTGATGATAGGGCCTCCTAAATATCTTTCCAGTTCATGCCTCCAACTCTACACTTTGGTGAGGTAATGCCTTATAGACCGTCAGATAGCAGGCAGCTGTAGTAGCCTCATAGGGGGCGCTCATGAGCACCATCCTGAATCATAAAATATTCCCAGATACTCGCAAAGGATGGGAATCGCAACATTGCAAGCACACATAAGTATTACTAATGATTAGTAATGATGACAGAATTATGAACTGTCTTTTTAAGGGCTAAAAGCGTGATTTTGGCCTGTCTTTTCCAAGCTAATGTCATACAGGTGCTGTAAGGACAAACTATTTTGTTACCCATGTGTGGTCTGGCTGGATTGAATGTTTCGTGGAGACCGAAGCTTGAGTCTTTGATAGAAATGGGATGTGACATGGCCTCTCTGATTGTCTTTTTCCTCATGTGTGACAGCATGTTGCCCGTATTCACCTCGATACCCAAGGAAAAGCTTTTTCGTTCCTCAATATTATATTTTCTGCCTCTTCTTCGCTCCCTCTCCCCTCTGGTAACCCCACCTTCCCCCTGCTCGGGGGCTGTAGGCTGCAACATCAGATGACTGATGCTGTCTCAAGTCATTCTGTGAGCGCGTCTATCCATCCCCGCCTTAAGACTCGCTGAGTTTCTCTGGCCATCTGAGGCTCTAATGTGCCGCCGATGGGAAGAACCGCGTATTTGCCAGAAATAAGTTTCTTAAATTGTTACAGCGCCGTCTGTTTTAAATGAATTTGATAGGGTGAGGAGGTGTTGGATTCATACAGACGCTGTGTAATTTGTGCCTGGGGTGAGGTGGATGGCATATGCACAGCTTGTAAGCGGCATTTAACAGATAGATTTACAGCACTACTGTCCTAATAAGCATAATAAGATCAAAGCTTCTCCACATAAAGTTGTATTCTATAAGGAGGATTGCAAGAATGAGATGTTATCATCCAAACAAAGCACTTAACCTTTGAGCCAGAGCACCCGTGAATTATGGGTCTTCTGTTTTGCTTGGCCAGCGTTCGTTTGAGCTGTTTTAAAACATGCTCAGATGTCTTGTCGTGGGAATGCTGTTTAGACTGAGAATTTTTGTGGATTTCAGGCTGTATTTGGAACTCACCATGTTGGAATGGGAGTGATCCGAGAAACTTGGAACACAGTTCGTCAGCAAAGAGGTCAAAAATCCAGCTGAGTCACAAGCTGTTGCTGCTGGAATGTTACCTTCCTGTGTGGGAAATTACAGGAGACCGTTTATTATTGGTGTTGCTTCAACTATGAACACTTTTGACCCTAAGGACAATCTCATAAAACACTTTATTCACACTCTCACTAGTTTTTAGTCTACTAACAGTATTAATCCATCTTACAGAATTTTGTCATTTTTATCATTTTTCCCCCTGGAACTTGTGAACGTTTCCACCAGCATTTTTGGAATAGAATGAGAAACTCCTTTTCCTGCTAAGACTATTTTCATAGTTACTATTTTGTGTATTTTACGCATACAATCAAATAAAAATTTGTTCAGACACTTTATCACAGTTATCACAGTTTATTCGCTATTGTTTAGAAATTGGTAAGAAAATATGACAAGAACTCAGTTAAACTGTGTCAGAGCAAATTCATCTTGATAATGTCAGATAACTTTGATAGAAAGATAAGTAATGAATTAGGCAGAATAGCTGTCAGCTGTTAAATTTAAGTAGATAATACTAATTTTGGTCAATCAATTGTGGTCTGTGGTGTAAAAAGTTCACATTAGCAATTAAAAAAAAAAAAAAAACTAAGCAAAACATGGTCATGTCAACGTGTCCGAATAAGTTTTGCTTGACTAAAAATAATGCACAACAACAAAAAAGTATTGTAACTATTGTAAAAATGTAAATATTAAGTGATTTTATACCGTATTTGAAATGCACTGTCTCATTTTTCAGTTGACACATACTATTCACTGACATAAATTACTAATGTAGAAAAAATATATATATTAAAGAAAAAATTGATGACCCAGAACAGTCACAATGTTTCACAGTAAATACTGATATTTTTGCTTTTTTAGATTAGCAAAGTTTTACATACAGTATATAATATTTTAATTAAATTGTAATAGATATTCAGAATTTAAAACTGAAAGTATGAGTTTGGGACAAGCAAATCTATACATAAATTATTTGAAAAAGAGCAAAAGTTAATAGTAAATTGTTGTTTTTGAGTCTCTTACCAAGGCTGCATTTATTTGTTCAAAAATAAAGTAAACAGTAATAAAATAAAGTTTATTTTTATATTTAAAAAAAAAAAAAAATAAATATGATGACAAAGCTAAATTTTCCACAGAAATTACTCCAGTTTTCCGTGTCACATGATCCTTCAGAAATCATTCTAATATGCTGATTTAGTGCTCAAGAAACATTTTTATTATTATCAGTTTTGAAACCAATTGTGTTGCTTAATATTTTTGTTTATGTTTTATATTTGTTTTATGTTTGTTCATGTTAGTTAATACATTAACTAATGAAACCTTATTGTAAAGTGTTACTGATTTTTTTTGTACTTTTTGTAGCAAGCAAAGATTTTTTCACAGTGTAAATATCTGAACTGTAATTTTCGATCAATTTAGTGTATGCATGCTGAATAAAAGCATTAATTGTTTCAAGAAGTCTATCTCCTCTGGTAATGGAAAAGAAGCGGTAGTGAATATACGCTCTGTTGTAGCAAAAGCAGCAAATAAATTCACCACAGCACTTGAGTCACCAAAAAAATGTGTTTAGAACACAATACAGGTCCCAGCATCACAAGCCAAGATGAGCTCGAAACACCGAAGCCTTCATTTGCCAAAAGCACTGATGCTCACATTAAGATGTCATTTATTTGGTTGACAATCTGCTCTCAGGCTTGAGTCCAAAGTAGCAGAGCGCTCTGTCATCAGGTGTTGAGTTCATCCTGCAGGGTTTCATATCAGTTTCCAATCAAACCTGGCCGTCTAAAATGACACGAGCATCGCTGCGCCTTACCTTAATTGATGCCCTAAAGAAAGACCTTTGGGTCTGGCCATATCAACCTCTCGATGGCCAATACTCAGTACAGCTGATTGGAGTGTTTGACGTAAGTGCAAACAGTAAACTCAAGGTTGAGAAGAAAGTCAATATACGTTAATTGCAAACTGCCAACCCCCTTTGCTTTTGAACTTTCATTGATGTGGTCACATTTCCAGAGACAAAAACCAACCGTATTGCATCCGATAGCACGTTCCATGCGCTCCGGGACATTTGGGCTCTAGTATCTGCTGCCTCAGAGCCTCAGCATCAAGGTCGTGGTTGTATTTGACCCTCTTTTGGAGGCTGAATCTGAAGACGGCGTGCGAGGGCTGCGGTAGAAGTGGTGAGGGGTAATCTAGTTAAGGAGGTTAACTATGAGAAATGACCAGGCTTGCGTGCACTGTTTTGACACTTTTTCCTCTTCGCAGCTGCAGCTTTGATGTATCGCGGTAATTCAGTGTTTCAGAGGCAGCGCATTACCATCAGCGGGCCTCTGTTGGAGGCAGGGCATCCATATCTATGGGAATAATGGGCAAAGTGACAATTCCTCTCAATGCAAGAACAACGCCCCCACCCAACACTCTAAACGCAGAAATCAGACCTTAAAATGGTTTAGCTTAGAGAAATGGCACTTGGAGTAGCATCACCCTTAGCAAAATGATTGATAACATGCCTTTTATCAAAGCACTTGTCGGTTTTTTTGACACTAACAGAGATAATTCAATTTCGAGACTCGCATATTGTGGAAAACTGAGGCCGCCTGCTGGAGTCTTTTGTCACGGTAATTTGGTACGGTGGAGAACTCTGGTATTCTCTTCTAGATAAAATGGCATTACCTTTTTTCTCAGTCTGAGGTAATACCTCGCTACTGTGTTATTTTGTAAGATAAATCACATAAGTATGGCCTCTTCAGTGAGCGGCAAACCACAGATGGGCACAAATTGTGTCTGCCTCTCGCTGGAGCCACATAAATAATATTGAGAGATCTGAAAATCCTATTGAATTACTGAGCAATGTACTAGTTTACTGGCGAAATGACCGGTGTTGTCGCTCTCATGTATTTTAGCTTAGTGTGGCATGTCATTTGCAATCATTTGCACAGGTTACAACTGAAATCCACTAGTTAGGTTAGAACTGCTTAAAGGAGACCGATCATGCCCCTTCTTACAATATCAAGTCTCAGGAAGTGTTACATTTGAAAGCATATTTTGATTTAGTTTTAGTCATAGTGTTTTTACTAAAATGCCATTTAGATTTAGTCATAGTTTAGTCATCCAAATTGTTTTAATTTTGGTCTAGTTTTAGTTGACTAAATCTCATAATTTCGTCAGCTAAAATCTAATGGGTTTAGTTACAGTGTAATGCATTTATTAAAGGAGAAGTCCACTTCCAGAACAAAAATTGACAGATAATGTACTCACCCCTTGTCATCCAAGATGTCTTTGTTTCTTCAGTCGTAAAGAAATTATGTTTTTTGAGGGAAACATTTCAGGATTTTTCTCCATATAATGGACTGCTATGGTGCCCCGATTTTGAACTTCCAAAATGCAGTTTAAATGTGTCTTCAAACGATCCCAAATGCGGTTGTAAACGATCCCAGCTGAGGAAGAAGAGTCTTATCTAGTGAAACGATCGGTTATTTAATGTCAAATGTCAAACGTCTGGTCTCACTCTGCCTGAACTGTTTTTTTCCAGTTCATGACAGTTATTTCGAAAAACTCCCATCTCATGTTCTCCCTCAACTTCAAAATCATCCTATATCGCTGTTTTTGTTGAGGGTGTTTGATCGTCTTTGCATGTTCCATTTGCAAAGACTGGGTCAGTACTTCTGCAGCGATGTAGGATGATTTTGAAATGATTTTTAAAGTTGAGGGAGAAAATACGATTGGAGTTTTTCGACATACCCTAATTGTCTTGGAGCCAGAATACACAGAGTTCAGGCAGAGCAAGACAAGACAAGCGTTTGAGATTAAAAAATATTTAAATAGTATTTTTTAATGAAAATAACCATTCCTTTATTCACATGAAAGTACTCGTGTGCTGTGTGAGAGGCGCTGCTTCAGTGTGTGGGCTTAGAAAACAAGACCAAACTGAATTCTCTTTTGCGTCGTCAAGTTTATGCATATGTCTGCTCTTCTTTTACTCCCAGATGTTGACATTTTTTAATGTTTTATAATAAGTGCAGCAACTGTATGCTAGCTTATGTCCTGCCAGCTATGATACAGTTAAAATGTGCGCATCTAACCTCTTAACCATGCAACAGATTCGTTCTGAATGAATCTCTTCCCAAATCGTCCCTCCCTAACATTTTTGTCTCATTTTTATTCGTTGACGAAAATGTCAATAGATTTTCGTCATAGTTTTTGTCATTGAAAACAAGTTTTGTTTCATTATCATCTCGTTTTCGTCTGTGAAAAATTGTTGTAGATGAAAATTGACAAATTATTCATCAGCGAAATTAACACTGGTCTCGGGTGTCCCCAGAATATGTCAGTGAGTTTTCAGCTGAAAGAAACACACAGATCATGCTGTTTTCGTGCATGTTTCTTTAAATGCAAATGAGCTGCTGCTTCCCGCCACTTTTCCAGAATAGAGCTGTCCCTTTACAGCTCATACTTCAGGTACTCTGCCAAAAAACATCTGTTTGGTTTGATTATCATGTCTATCGCACTGAAATCATACGTTTTAAAACCATATCAGTTTAAACTTCTGATAAAGGGTTTTCTGAGTGCACACATCCGAAGCACGCACACCGAAAGTGGCTGTTGCACGGCATGTGAGTACTAAACTAAGTTCTCTATCATGTCTTATTGCGCTTAAACTGTCAAATACACACAATTTGTTAAAAACACATGAGTCAGTTATGTCTGTGAAGGTAAACAGCTGGGAAATAAATCGCATGTTTATATTAGATCTGTGTGGCAGCAGCGTAATATACAGTAAATAAATCATTAAATCCACTGCTCTCTTGTCTCCTTTGAGGCTGGGACTCTAAATAGTGTTCTGTGCTCATCTGTGCAGCCAACGACAGAACATTTAGTATGCTTTGCTTGAACTTTAGCCATGGCGTTAGAACTGGTACACCCTTGTTGCTTGCAAAAACAAAATGGTGGCGACGTGGGTGGAAACGTGTAGATAAAGGGCTGGTAATATTATAATAAGATCTCGATTTTGCAGAGAAAGGCTTACCAAAACAAAGTTACTGGGTTGTCCTTTGTCACATTTTCTGGGTTAGTAGATGCGCTGGGGACCCGATTATAGCACTTAAAATGGCAAAAGTTAGATTTTCATGATATGACCCCTTTAATATAGTTAACATTGAATGTTCTCCTTTTTTTATATATGTAAGCTACTCAAAACATCTGAGTCCTGTTAATAGTCTACTGTTGTGTCTAGAGATCGTAAGACAACTAAAAAAAGTTCAAGTGTTAATTTGCACCCCACAGGATGTAATTAGTTTTCTCTCACACTGCATGATATTAGCAGTGTAGCCCACAGAAATCACATCAATCACTCTGGTCAGATCCATCAAATGTGTTTTTTGCTTTTCTACCTTTTGAACACATCTTATCAGCTTACTTTAGCAATTTTCAGACAGAGAAAGTAAAATGTGCATGTGTCTCCCACCAGAAAGCCACTTCACAGAGCACTCTTAACGGGGCAGCCTGACCTAAAACGAAAAGTCATCATTTGCTCACCCGCACGTAATTCCAAATCTCTATGAGTTTCTTTCTACTATGGAGCAAAAAAGAAAATATTGTGAAGAACATCGAGCACTGTGGAGCTCACTGATTTCAAATTGTACTGACAATAAAATAATGAAAAAATATTTAGGAGCACCAGTGTGACTGACCTAATCAGCATATTTGTGTTTGCGCTCAGGGAAGCTTCACAGGTTTCTATGTGTTTTTGCAACGTTGAGTAATGTATCACAGACATACCTCACAAATCCAAAGTGTAGAGAGAGTGTAAATAAGAGATTCATTTTAGAGCTTCGTTGATTATAATGGAACTTTGTGAAATTGCAGTGAACTAAGAGGACAGCTTTTAATGATTTTTAAGGGAGTTTGTAAATGATATATTGATTTAATACAATAGTTAAATAAACAAGAAGTTAATAAGTGACAGTGTCTGACTATTACACTATTGCCTGTTTTTGTCATCAAAAATAGTTTGAAAGAAGTCACAGCTGAGCCGGTGCGCATCACCATTTAAACACAGCGTTGTTTCGTTTTACGAATGAACGTGTGTTTTTAAACGCATCTAGTGAGTCAATGGTTCAATTTCCTATTCATAAAGACTTGCTTTATTCCTGAATGAATCAGCCGTTTGAACGAATCAGATGAATAAATGATTCAGTAATTAAATCAGTGGCTTGCTGCCACCTGCTGGCAGTTTTAGTTTCATTTTTAAAGTATCTTTTCAGTTATTTAAATCATTTAATATTTCTTTATTCAAAATGTTATATTTAAAACATTGATCTCAACATGAATTTATGAATGTGATTGCACTCATGCCACCTCTGAGCCTCATTAAACATATGAAAATACACCTACAAGCCACTTTTGTGTTCTTCTGTGCCACCTCTGTAGTGCAATTTAATTTTGTTAATACTGATTTCATTTGATTGGTAACTTATTCTTTTTCAACTTGTTCTTATTGTGTTGTTTTAAATCTTATAAATATTATAAAATAGAATTTTTAAAATTTGACATAAAAGACGACATACATTTAATAAAGTTAGTAATGGGAAAGCTAATTTTTGATCAGACTTTTTGATTATTGATTAGTAGGTGCTCCTAAAATTTTGACTGTCCTGTCCTGAAATATCTGTTTGTTTTACAGCTTACGTCGCGAGCTTGTTCACTGCCGTAGACATTAAATTGCAAACAGACCCTCTTGATGGTTTGTAAACCTGTAAACTTTTTTGGGATCTGGCTATTTGAAACTCTTATAACTTCAGTCATTGTCTATTCTAAGCGCTGGACTGCATGTGTGGATCTTTGACATGTAAACATGCAATTTTCTTTCTCTCAGCATCCAGGCCAAACGTGTGGGTTGTGGGATGAGGTGGCTCTGTTGGTTTGACTAGCTGGCCCTGGCGTGGCAGTGCGCTGAAGTGCCGTGTCCTAACCAAAGGGTCAAGGTTCAGCTGGTTTAAATGTGGCCCTGTTATCCTCTGATGGTAGACGTGGTAGTTGCACCATCTGGATGCAAACAGCATCTCTGTCCATTGTTGTTATTTCCAAGGTTATATCCAAAAACTGTATTACATACAAACTGCATTTCGTTATGGAAGGGTATGGACAATTGTCTTTCTTTCAAAAAGTAATATGGAAAATTGCTTTGATCATTTATTCCAACACATCTGTTTAGGAAGCAGTGTAAAAAGTAGGTAGACCAGGTGCATGAAGAGTGTGTGTGTGCGTGATGTGTGGGGCAGAAATCAGCCCCATGGGATCCTATCAGGTTGGAGTCAGTGGTAAGTTGACTGTGGTTGATTTATTACAGTGATTTTGCTTCATCAACATTAATATAGAGCAGAATCAGTGCAACAAGCCTCAGCATTTCCCTTATAAACTGCCAGCATGCGACTAATCAATGAACAGTCGATAGTGAATACAGGAAAACATCTCAGCCTCTCGTTCTCTGAAAATGAGCCATTTAATTTCAATCAGAGCTTATCTTTCATAACAGTCTGGAACGTTTATGCCCAATTATGACTTAAATGGAAGGATGACATTTATTCCTTAGCGTTTAATTGTTTGATGTGGTATCTACATTTCTCTTAACAGCAATGGATTAAAGTGCTGCACTCAGCTTTTTCTGATGTACACTGGAGAGAGGCGTAAAAAAACGTACACACATACACCATACACAGTCGCACGCCTCATTTAGGTGTTTTATAATTGCAAACCTTCTTATTTCACATTTTGATATCCTATAGAACAATAACTAAAATCATGATTCATTTTGATCTGTTGGGGATTTGGTGTATCTTAGTGGTTAAGCATTATCTGACCTTATCAACCCTTAAATGGTGCTTATTAGTGGGTTAATATACTAATATGAACTCTGTATGTGTAGACAGGGTACAAAGGTGTCTTAAAGGTTGTCAGTAGGGCAAGCTGATTTTGCATTTTTTCTCACTGTGCAACATGAATTTCTGTGTTTCTATGTTTATGCTGGGTAGTGCTAGCTTAAAGGGACAGGTCACCCAAAAATGAAAATTCCCCCATGATTTACTCACCTTCAAGCCATCCTAGGTATATATGACTTTGTTCTTTCAGATGAATACAATTGAAGTTATATTAAAAATGTCCTGGCTCTTCCAAGCTTTATAATGGCAGTGAATGGGTGTTGAGATTTTGAAGTCCAATAAAGTGCATCCATGCATCATAAAAAGTGCTCCCCACTGTTCCAGGGGTTAATAAAGGCCTTCTGAAGTAAATCGATGCATTTGAGTCAGAAAAATATCCATATTTGAAACTTTATAAAGCGTAATCTCTGTCTTCCGCTAACTGTTGTACACATGGTCACAAGAGAGTGGCGTTCCAGGGGATGACGTAGGATGATCTATCTAACACGATGACGAATTGCAGAAGCACAGTGGAGGGAGCAAAACACAACTCTGGTCACAAATTAGAAGTAAAAAATGGATTTGTAAAGAAATATGTTGGGATTACGATATAAGCTAGGAGGAGACTGGTTTTCCTTTGCTGTAAACAAAACATGGTTCTCGAAAGACTAGCGTTTACGTCTACGTCCTACATCATCCGCTGGAACGCCACTCTCTCGTGTTCATGCGTATGACTGTTACTGTAGTGGAAACCAGAAATTACTGTTTATAAAGTTTTAAATATGGATGTTTTTCTTACACAAACACATCAGTTCACTTCAGGAGGTCTTTAACCCCTGGAGCTGTGTGGAGCACTTTGTTTTAATGATGGATGGATGCACTTTATTGGACTTCAAAATCTCAACAGCCATTTACTGCCATTATAAAACTTGGAAGAGCCAGGTCAGGTTTTAATATAACTCTGATTATATTCGTCTGAAAAAAAGAAAGTCATATACACCTTGGATGGCTTGAGGGTGTCATAAATCATGGGGTAATTTTAATTTTTGGGTGAACTATGCTTTTAATCATGATATTCACCAGCAAAACCTGGTGGATAAAGTATGGTGTATCTGGTGACTCAGGTTGGTAAAAAATCTTGCTTTTTGCACTATTTGCGGTTAAAAAGCCTTGTGTCGACTTCCTTGAAGGAATAATAGACCCAAAAATGAAAATTCAGTCATTATTTACTCAGCTCTAAATGTGTGTGCTGTTATTTTTTTGCTGTGAAACAGAATTTCTGAAGAATATTCATGGAGTAATAGTAAATAATCAGATTTTACAGTCTCATAATGTTCTCGAGATAGAAGTTCATGATGTACAAAAAGAACACCACATCATTATAATATCTGAAGTGTGTAGTTTTGCAACAGTGATACACTGGTTTGGAAATAGCTTCATCATTATGTAACACCATCTCTTACATTTTTAGTTTTTAGTTAATTTGATTTTGTGTATATCTTCACATTGCATATTATATATATGAATATATCTATGATTTTTTATAGGTATATCTAAATTTGTACGGGGTGTAAATGCTAAACAGTCTGAGAATGATTTATCAATCCGTCGTTACCTAGAGATGCGTCATTACTGACTTCCTCGTTATTTCTTCATTTTTAGCTAATTGTGCTGTACATTGTGAAGCCTGTGGGCAAAAGGCTTGTGTTTTCAGCCTGAAGTATTACAGACACCGCAGTCATGTGACCCGTCCACCCTGCCCCTTCATCTCCGATGAAGCCTGAGACAGAGCAAGGAATATATTAAGGAGGACTAAAGGCGTTGCCTTGCCAACTGGAAGGAGAGTTCCCACTCTTGACGTCTTTACCACCACACCACATGTAGTATCATTAACCAATTCAATTTGATGTATCTAGATTAATACAGGGTTATATGAGCCACATTGGCTTTATAGGTAGCATGCCTAATAGAAGCTGTAGCAGGATATATAAAATCAAAACGGTTTCTAGTTGTACAAGTATACACACACTGGTTGTCTCTCTTGTCTCCATGTTATTGCTGGAGCGGGGCCCAGTACAGCAGGCGAGGTGCTACGCAGGCCATTTGCATTGACATATTGACACCCTTGTCAGGATTTATATGTACAGCGTGGCAGGCTGGCTGGGGCGAGGACAGCGGAGCAGAGCACAGACATCCCAATCAAGAGATCTCACTTCTCCAAATCACACTGAAACTCCACATTTATCAAACGCTAGGTCTTATTTTCGTCAGATATGTGTGTTTGAGAATCAACAGGGCCCTAAATTAAATTTAAACCTGTTAACGAGTTCATGAATAATGATATTATCTGATGCTGAATGTTCAGGAGAATATTATTTCAATTTTCTCTCTTTGTCCTCTCTCTCTCTTTCATTCGTTCTCGGCTAGACTCCCTTGAGGTCCCTGCATCATTACAAAACTCGAGGCTGAGTTGCACATAATCAAATATTTGACGTAATGAGGCTTTTTAATTACTCTTCCCTGCCTGCAGTATCG